>NW_026681996.1:0-13155 GCF_028640845.1 Ahaetulla prasina | reverse complement strand
CTTTCTCATCGCTCTCTTTCTCCTCTCCTCTCCTCTCCTCTCCTCTCCTCTCCTCTCCTCTCCTCTCCTCTCCTCTTGTGTGTGTGTGTGTATGTGTGTACACGCGCGTGTCCATATGCAAATCTGATAGACAACAGAGCCATCCACTACCCTGGCACAGGAAGGGATTTGAGACTGCCTCACGGCCCTGAGCACCAACATCACAACTGCCCCTTCCTCTCTCCGCCCCTCCCGTCTTGTTGCGGTCTTGTTCTCTTCTTCTTTCCCCCTCTCCCACGAGCCTGCCATTCCCCTTGTGGTGCCTGCAGGGCACCATTCCCCTTGTGGTGCCTGCAGGGCTGAAGCCCCCTCTTCTCTTTCCTGAGGCATAGGCTTTAATGGAGAAGCAAAAGTGACCAAATGACGCATGTCCTTCCAGAGCAATAGATCACCTTTTTCTCTCCCCCACAGCCTTGTTTTTTTAACTCACACTTTAGAGCAGAGGTCTTCAAACTTGGCAGCTTTAAGACTTCTGGTCTTCAATTTCCAGAATTCTGCCAAGTTTGAAGACATCTGCTTTAGAGGTAGCACATACAGGCAAAGCCTAGGAGGCACGTGCACCCCTCCACTTTTTTTCCCGCCTTCCTTTTCACTCAGGAGCAAAAGGAAATAAGGAGGCCAGCAGGTAAAGATTCACCTGCTTGCTTTGCTCACCTGCTTCCCCTCCTTTGACTTCTAAGAAAATCATGACCTTTTAAAGTTCATGCTGCAGATATTCCATATAGCAAAGGGACCATGCCAACAGAAGAGAGTGGAGCTAAAGAATGTGTGCTGTGCTGATCGGGTGTTACAGGTATCACTCAAAATATGGCAATGCAAGGGAACTCCTCCAGTTTATACTCCAGGGGTTGGTTAGTGGAGAAAAATATGAAAAATGTAGGTGGAAAGATGGCTAGAAAAATAGGGCATGAATACATTTGGTGCTAGGGAATACAAGCAATGACCAAGTATAGATATTCTGTAATATTAAAGGAAATTGTGTTAGAACACATGCATTAATAAATGTTAATTCAATTGCATAAAGCGTAATGAGATGTCTGCTTCACTACTACTTCCTCGTGTCCCACTTAGCTGTGTTACCTCAGATACATGTAACAACATTGAGAAAAATAAAAATAAATCCAAATTTGAAGGAGTTTGGTGGTAGGTCTACTCCTGAGAGGGAGGGAGGAGGAAGGAGAAGGAAGGAATTCTCACAGCAGAAAGAGTATGTGATGCAAACTCAGAATAGTCCACCAGCTCTATTAGTAGAGAGGACCTGTAGGTTTTACTTCATCTCTATGAAAGATTACTGGATTTTAACAAGAAAGTCTCTTGTTTCCTCGAAATGCCAGTTTACTCAACGCGGATGCATCAGGTGTGGCGTATATGAGTCATCGAGGTTTCAGTAGCCCTTGGATAAATACTATGGTCAAATGAAGCAATCTGGATTTCTGTTGTATTGAATAGTCTTAGCTTATTGTTAGACTCTGCTTTGGGGAATGGAATTTGATAGGCATATTTTCTCTCTATTTTCTCTTTATTCTCTAGCAGAAATGGTCTGAAGTATTTTTTTTTAAAGCAAAGCAGTCTTTTTAGTAGGTCATTCTCTTTTCCAACTGCTGCAGGAAAATAAAACACTCTTCTCACAAATTGATTTTTTAATTAAATCTTTTTTATACTAATATCTTTGGCATGCCTTCATGAATATACATGACAGCAATAGATGTAATTTTTCCATGGCTCATTGTTCATTTTGAAAAGCCATGAGCAGCCTACTAGCAAAATATGATATTTTGCTTTTCATCTTAAAATAAGAATAACTTGTTTTTTGCTTTGATATTTGCTTCAGACCAGCACTGTGGGTTATATCTTGAGGAAGCCACCTTGATAGCTTCTAAAGATTGTGCACCGTTGTTGCATTTATTTCATCCTTTCATTTTGAAGAAAAATTTAAAGCTCTTCCTGCTTTTATCACACCTTCATATTCTTTGAGAACAAAGGCAATTATATGTATTTATCTCTATGTAGTAAAGAAGCTTTTTTAAAAAAAAAATAGTAGTTACAATATAGATGCATACAACTTTTTGGAAATGTAGGCCTCCTAATATTTAACACAAAAGGAATTTTGGGAAACAAAAGTTGAAATATTTTTGCTGTTTCCCTCCTTTTGTTGATGAACATAATGGAGAAAATCCACAGCCAAACTATGAAGACATCAGTCTGAAAAAAGTTACCCTTTCTAAAGTTTTGAATTGATAAAATCTTCATGAACAGAAAAGTTTCCCTGCTACTGACCTCAAGATAACCCTAAAAAAAATAGGGCATGGTGAAGTGTGTGATGGAGAAAAAGTGGAGTTGGATACATTTCTCTGCTTTTATTATGTGTTGCCTTAAGGAAGAATGATCATTAAACGATAATTTTGTGGCAAATATGTGGCCTGTTCTTCAAGGAAGGAGATGAGGAAGAAGGAGGTGCTAGCTCTGAGAGAAGAAAGCAAGGATGACTTTTGCTCCCAATTAAGAGTTGAAGTATCCAAAAACAAAAGTCCAGGTAAATTGAAATCAGAAGAATGAAAATCTGATTCAATGGTGTGTTTTCTACTAGAAATATATTGCTTATTTGTAGCCTATGACTGTCATTAAGTGTTGTATCATTAAGTGTTAAATTTGTACCCTATGACTATCATTAAGTGCTGTAAGTGTTGTACCTTGATGAAGGTATCTTTTCTTTTATATGCGCTGAGAGCATATGCACCAAGACAAATTCCTTGTGTGTCCAATCACACATAAAATTCTATTCTATTCTATGAAGCTGCATTTAAAGTGTTGTTTTACATGTACAGGTGGTCCTCGACTTGCAACAGTTCATTTAGTGACCATTCAAAGTTACAATGGCACTGAAAAAGTGACTTATGACTGTTTCTTACACTTACGACATATCAGCATGCCCATGGTCACATGATCAAAATCTGTATGCTTGGCAGCTGACTCAGATTTACGATGGGCGAGTATCCTGGGGCTATGTGATCCCCTTTGTGACCTTTTGACAAGAGAAATCAGTTTCATTTAACAACCATGTTACTAACTTAACAAGAGCAATGATTCACTTAACATCCCTTTCAACAGCAATTGGTATGAAACATAAATGGTAGGCTCCCAAGGTATATCTTTTTTCAATCATTTTATTAAATATTATACAAGTAAAAAAATTTGCAACTATGGAACAAAGGAAGACATTAAAATGTGTGTGTGTGTGATTTTATAGATTGTTTTAAAAAGGATGCAGAAAAATAAAAATAAAAGGAAGAAGCAAAAGAGAAGAAAATCCTCCTCCTTCATTCCCAGCAAATACAGGTAGCACTTGCAAGGGGAATAAAAATATAACTGAATATCATTTACACAGTATTGGAAAGTTATTATTTATTTTCTTTGCAATCATAGCAAATGCTTGAAACAACATATAGTAGAAAAGGTGTTTTATTTCCTTGTGTGTCCAGTGAGAAATCCTTGGGAGGTTTCAAGGCAGGGGTGAAATTCAGCCGGTTCTATCCAGCTCAGGTGAACCGCTAGTGGCGGCTGCGGGAGGCTCCGCCCACCCACGCGGATGTCACGACGTCGCTTTTTTGTGACATTTTAACCCTCTGTGCATGCACATAAGGCTTTGCTCATCTGCAGATGACGGTGCGCGCGAGCGAAGCAAACACATTTGCAAACCAGTAGGGAAGGTAAGTGAATTTCACCCCTGTATCAGGGCATACTGTAGATTAAGTTTTGATAATGAGACTCATCAATGTTTAACATAAAGGATAGCTCTGATGTTATCAGCTCTCTCCTTCTACCACAGTAGTCTTTGACTTACAACCATAATGGAACCTGCCCAAAAAATGTGATAGGATCCACTTTTACAACCTTTCTTGTGATGGTCAACAAGCAAAAGCCATAGTCGTAAAGTGAACACCATCTTTGCAAAACAAACACTGTGTCTGTAAAGCACATGCCACAGTTGTAAAGCTGTTTTTGCTAAAACCCAGAAGAAAATGCTGGGCTTTGGTAAGATGTCTTACAACATGATCACGTGACAGTAGGATGCTATAAAACATCATCATACAGTCACATGACTGAAAAGGGGCAGCTATTCGAACTTTGGAAGACATAAATACCTTTGGGAAGGTTCTTCAGAACTTCAGATGGTTGCTAAGCAACAGGTCGTAAGTTGAGGACTATTTGTAATACAAATATTGGGATAAATTATTTGTAATAGCACATAAGAAAGAAGGAGTATTGCATAGAACAATAAGGTTAGAAGCGGCATTTTGGCTATGGCATCCAATGCCCTTCTTAGTACAGGAATCTAGATTAAAACATCCCTAACAGATTGCTGTCTAACGTCTGCATGAACAGTCACTGAATGGGAGCCCACCACCTATATCTAGTTGATTGGTTCCACTGTTGAGTTTTATTATCATTAGGGTTTTTTTTCCTAGCAATCATTGAAATGTGCCTCCCTGCAACTTAAATCCATTATTTTGAATCCTGTCCTCTGAAACAATTGAGGTCTTAACCTTATTCTGTGTGAAATCTTTTAAGATATATGAAGAATTTTATTTATTTATTTATTTATTTATTTATTTATTATTTAAACTTATATACCGCCCTATCTCCCAAAGGACTCAGGGCGGTTTACAGGCATATAAAAAACATCAATATACAAATTAAAATAATCATTAAAAGACTTATTCTAATGCCAATAGTTAATAATACCAATTGTTAAAAATAGAAATATAAATATTAAAATCGATTTAAAACCCCTCTAAATTTAAAAAATCTAAGCCAGTCCTGCGCAGATGAATAAATGAGTCTTGAGCTCGCGACGGAAGGTCCGAAGATCTGGAAGTTGACGGAGTCCTGGGGGGAGTTCGTTCCAGAGGGTGGGAGCCCCCACAGAGAAGGCCCTTCCCCTGGGCGTCGCCAGACGACACTGCCTAGCTGACGGCACCTGAGGAGTCCCTCCTGTGAGAGCGCACGGGTCGGTGAGAGGTATCTGGTCGCAGTAGGCGGTCCCGTAAATAACCCGGCCCTATGCCATGGAGCGCTTTAAAGGTGGTCACCAAAACCTTGAAGCGCACCCGGAAGGCCACAGGTAGCCAGTGCAGCCTGCGCAGGATGGGTGTTATGCGGGAGCCACGAGGGGCTCCATCTATCACCAGCGCGCATTCTGGACTAACTGCAGCCTCGGATGCCCTTCAAGGAGCCCCATGTAGAGGCGTTGCAGTAATCCAGGCGAGGCGTCACGAGGCGTGGTGACCGTGCATAGGGCATCCCGGTCCAGAAAGGCGCAACTGGGCGCACCAGGCGAACCTGGTAGAACGCTCTCCTGGAGACGGCCGTCAAGTGATCTTCTAGAGACAGCCGTTCATCCAGGAGGACGCCTAAGTTGCGCACCCTCTCCATCGGGGCCACTGACTCGCCACCGATGGTCAGCCGCAGATTTAGCTGACTGTACCGGGATGCCGCATCCACAGCCACTCTGTCTTGGAGGATTGAGCTTGAGCCTGTTTCTCCCCATCCAGACCCGTCGGCCTCCAGACACCGGGACAGCACTTGATGGCTTCGTTGGGGTGGTCCGGTGTGGAAAATACAGCTGGGTGTCATCCGTACAGCTGGTACCTCACACGAACCCATTGATGATCTCACCCAGCGGCTTCATGTAGATGTTGAACAGAAGGCGAGAGAATCGACCCTGCGGCACCCCACAAGTGAGGCGCCTCGGGGCGACCTCTGCCCCCTGTCAACACCGACTCGACGGTCGGTCGAGAGATAGGAGGAGAACCACCGATAACGGTGCCTCCACTCCCAATCCCCTCAACCGGCAGCAGGATACCATGGTCGATGGTATCAAAAGCCGCTGAGAGGTCTAATAGGACCAGGGCAGAGGAACAACCCCTATCCCTGGCCTCCAGAGATCATCCACCTGCGACCAACGCCGTCTCCGTGCTGTAACCGGGCCGGAAACCGGACTGGAGCAGGTCTAGATAGACAGTTTCATCCAGGTGCAAGGAAACTGATATGCCACCATACTCTCTACAACCTTCGCCGCGAAGGTTGGAGACCGACGATAATTACCTAAAACAGCGGGTCAGGAAGGCTTCTTGAGGAGGGCCTCACCACCGCCTCTTTCAAGGCGGCGGAAGACACCTCCACCAAGAAGCGCTCGTAATCGCCTGGAGCCAGCCTCGTGTCACCTCCTGGTGGCCAGCACCAGCCAGGAGGGGCACGGGTCCAGTAAACACGTGGTGGCATTCAGCCTCCCCAACAACCTGTCCATGTCCTCGGGACCAACAGGGTCAAACTCATCCCATAAAATGTCACCAAGACCACCCTCAGCTGTCTCACCCGTATCACCGCAATCTTGGTCCAAACCATCCCGAAGCTGAACGATTTTATCGTATAGATAACCGTTAAACTCCTCAGCGTCCTGCAACGGGTCATCCCGCTCCCCTGGTGTAGGAGGGAGGCGGGTCACCCAAACAGGGCGGCTGGGCGGTTATCTGCCGATGCAATGAGGAGGCGTAGCTCGCCTCGCTTCCTCAATGCCACTAGGTAAGTCCTAGTATAGGACTTCACTAGTGTCCGATCAGCTTCTGAGCGGCTGGACCTCCAGGAACTCTCTAGGCGTCTTCTCCGGCGTTTCATCCTCTCAGCTCCTCGGAGAACCAAGGAGCCGGTTGGGACCTGCGCCGGGTCAGAGGCCGCAAAGGCACGACACGGTCTAAGGCCCCGCCGGCCCATTCCCAGGCCGCAACAAGTTCCTCAGCCGAGCCGTGAGCCAGACCCTCAGGAAATGGCCCAAGCTCCGTCCGGAACCCCTCCGGGTCCATCAGGCGCCTGGGATGGAACCAGTGTGTCGGCTCCGTCTCCCTGCGGTGGTGAATGGCGGTCAGAAAGTCCAGATGAAGGAGAGAGTGATCTGACCATGACAAAGGTTCAGTGACTATTTCCTTTAAGTCCAGATCTCTCGACCACTGACCAGAGACAAAAATCAGGTCCAGAGTGCCACCCCCAATGTGAGTAGGGCCATCAACTACTTGGGTCAGGTCCAAGGCCGTCATGGAAGCCATGAACTCCCGAGCTGCCGTCGATGACGAGCCGGACGATGGCAAGTTAAAGTCCCCCATGACTAAAAGTCTGGGGGTTTCAACTGCCACCCCGGCCAGCACCTCCAGGAGCTCGGGCAGGGCAGCTGTCACGCAGCAAGGAGCCAGGTACGTGATCAGCAAACCCATCTGGCACCTATGACCCCATCTCACAAAGAGGGATTCGCACCCGGCAATCTGAGGTACAGTGGTCTCCCTCGGCTCTAGACTCTCTCTAATCACAACCGCCACCCCGCCACCCCTACCCTGAGCCCTCGGCTGATGGAATGCACGGAAACCCGGCGGGCACATCTCCACAAGGGGCACACCCCCTTCTGTGCCCAGCCAGGTTTCTGTAACGCCTATAAGGTCCTGCCCCACTTAGGTACATTTAGTCTTTTTTCTTGCCCAGTTAATTTATAGATAGCTAGGGTAATGGAGGAATTATTAATATACCATGTTAGTAATAAACCAGCACAAGCTGAGATTTCCATTCTCAGAAGACATTCAGGTGTATGTGAGTCTTCCCATTATTCACTGATGTCTTTCCCCTGGTATCTCATTGTATAAGCTGAGACCTGGAGGTAATAATTCCAGAATCGCTCCAACCACTACCTTGTTTACATATTCAAAAGGTGACTCAGAGATTAAAGTGAGCCAAAAGAGACCAGGTTGAAAACAAGCAGCTTTTTAATTGGAAAACCTCATGAATTATTTAATGCTTTCAATTGTAAATCAATATTTAAATATGCTGGCTTATATATCAGGAGCCTGTTATTGGTCCCGGTTCTACAATAATGGGAAACTTGCTAGAAACCATTTGAAATGGAGGAATTATTAATATACCATGTTAGTAATAAACCAGATAACCTCATTTGGATCTTCTTTCATAAGTAATATTGTTCTTCAAAGTTTCTAAGATTGCACTTTAGGGAATCATCATTCAGGAGAAACACATACCTTGCATTTCTTGCTAATTCACCAAGATAGTTACTTACCACTCGTATTTATTTCAGAAGCTAATCTTTCTATCATATTTATAGTAGTAATCCTGTTCAATTTAAGAATTGACATAAGATCCATTATAAGCCTAATATAGTGTTTGTAAAGTCTTTCCCCCTCTTTCGCTATAGGAATAACTATGAACCATAGTGATTTTCAGAAGACAAAAGTGAAAACTGAATATAGGTTGGATGAGGTGAGGCAGAAAGAAATGGTTATTAGAAACCTCATTAATTCAACTGTATAATAGATAATCTGATTGTACAGCTGAATGTACAAGAAAATGTTTTTAATTTATGGTTCTATTTATGTACAAGAAACATTCTTTGTAACCTTTGGATCTCTGGAGACTTAATTCACCAGCTAAGAATGGTTCAATAGCTGTCCAGTGTAAGTCTATGTATATAATAAAGTTAGACAACATACTGTCTAAGGTAGATTCACAAAAGTCCAAATTGCCTATATATTAAGTGGTAGGAAATATAAAAGATTCCAACTATGTACTAGCTAGAACAGTGTAAAATCTCCCTGACATATGATCATACCTCAAAAATAAATGATTATTTTTTCTCATTATTGATGATAGCTTCCTTTATGCATCTTTTGGTCTGACAAAGAATCCATAGACTATCCTGATGATTTAATTATGCAAAATATGTATTTGACAAACATAACAGTTAGCAAAACATGAACACTATAATCCAACTACTAGAATTCACGTGAAAAAATATTACAAATCTATGTCTCTAATGCTAACATAGTCTACTAATTCTTCTCAAAATGGTAAACAATAATTCAAATTTTTACTAGTAGAATTAATGCACTAATGAGAAATGGGAATAGTTTTGATAATTTATCATAGGAAAGAGAGGAATTTAAATTTCTAGGATTAAAAAAAAGATTTGATCATGTGTATCTTTAAGAAACTTTCAGACAATCTGAGACAAATGCAATAGAATGTAAGAAAAAGAACATGGGAAATTAAATCCTACAATAATGGCTATTCTTGTTGTACCAGACTTTGCTTAGCACTTCAAAGACTACATTCCAAAAGTGGACAGAGAAGTGGCGTCAGGAGCTTTGACCACTGCAATGCTTGAGGCACTCATTTTGCTACATAAAAGCTGGTAAATTGGATGTGAAAAATATAACAAAGGGCCCCAAATTATAGTCCCATACACTTCAGAGGTTCTTTGGAGTTCTCAAAAGAATTGCTGGCAAGTATCATGCAGGTTTTACTTATCCTAGAAGGAGAGATTGAGAAAGCAAGGCATGTTATCTTAAGAAAAGAAGCCCAGGAGAAAATATGACAGTAATTTTCAACTATCTAATGTTAGAACTTGTTATATTGTTCTTAAGTTAGAGAAAGGCAGATTATAGCTAAATGTTAAGAGTATTCAAAATGCTAGTGTTTCTCAAACTTGGCATCTTTAAGGTATGTGGACTTCAAGGCCCAGAATTCATTAGCAGTCATGGTTTTAACAATCCTTTTCAACTTTATGATTTTATGACTCCATCCTTGTCAAGTATTAGAAAACAGTATATTCTGATATAACATTTTATTTAAAATTCACTTTTAAACTGTGTGGATCTTTGTAGGGTTCTTTCTTTTCTTTTCTTTTTGGTTATTTATGAAGCTTTTAGAATAAGACTGAAGTATGCATCATTATGATAAGCAGAAGATACAATTTAAAAAAATATAGCAATAATTGAAGTATTCATGTTTTCAGTTGAAAAGTGTACTTCAGTTTCACCATGATTGTACCCAGAATACAATTCCACTGTATATCACTGTAATCTTGCAGATTATTATTATTATTATTATTATTATTATTATTATTATTATTATTATTATTATTATTATTATTATTATTATTATTATTATTATATTTGTATACCCCATCTCCGAAAGACTCAGGGCGGTTCACAGCCAAAAAACAACAGAAAACATATAATACATATAAACAGCTAAAAGAATAGACAGTTAAATTCAATTGATGCCCTAAAACTTTTAAATACAAATTTAAAACCTCAATTAAACCCCTTTTTTAAAAAAATTTAAAATTTTTAAAAACTACGTTCAAGCTAGTCCTGCTCGAACAGCAACGTCTTCAGCTCGCGAAAGTCCAGAAAGTGTGAATGCTGCTCAAATTGGTAACAGCTTTCAGAGTTAATGTCTACCTTAGCTTTGATAAACATTATAGAGAGGTTGGGGTTAGAGTTTTTAGTTTCTGTAAATGGTATATGAGAAAGATCTTGAGAGACAGGGAGAAGAAATACTACACAAGGAATGGCCAGATAAGACAGGGGTCTCCAAACTTGGCAACTTTAAGCCTGGAGGACTTCAACTCCCAGAATACCCCAGCGAGCAAAGCAAAGCTGGCTGGGAAATTCTGGAGTTGAAGTCCCCAGGCTTAATGTTGCCAAGGTTGGAGACTCCTGAGATAAGAGACAGCATAGCTTGCAGCTGGATATTGGGTAGATCAAAAGGTTCAGAAGTGAACCTCCCTGCTTTCTCAGAATGTAAAGGAAATGGTAGGAGAATTGTATTTTCAGACTTGCAAGATTCTGTTAACATAGCTTTACCATAAGGTAGAATTAATTTATATGGCTTTGTTTGCTGTCTAGTCTACCTGGTAAGACTGACAGTGCCACAATTATACTACAAAATGAGAAGCCTTATCTTTACAGCAGTGTTTGTAACAACTAACTGCTGTTGTCAATATGGAGATTCATGTGCATTTAGAAATTGCTTTTCAGTGCCTTCCCTCATTTGTGTCAAGCATATGATTGCCTTTTATCACTGACAGCTCAGCATACAGTATTATCTACTGAGTTGTCAACCATCTCTAGTACTATTCTGTGCTTTGAATGTGAGATGCAGCTATTTACTAGTCTTGTGTGGCATTTCTACATTGCAAAAGACTCAAGAATAAGTCTAAATGTAGTTGCAACTTGGCCTAAAACCATATTTAACCACAGTTTAATCAGTTAATTATTACTGTGTAAGAACATAACCATTTTCTTACATGGATTCTGGAATATATACAGGTGAACGTATACATCTTTACAAAGAACCATTGACAGACAGTATGGATTTTTCGTTTCTTAGGAATCATTTTCTGAATAAGAAAGACACTGTCTATTGATATCATAACTGCATTTCTTTTTCAAATGTATGGCTGAATGTCTCCTTGTGAATGAAATTGTTCTTGTGCACTCAATATATATTTTGATCCAAAACTATATAATAAACCTTAGCAGGAAATCTGAACCTGAATGAAGACAAACTGTTGTTTGGGGGAGGGGAGCGAACCAGAGCGATCATGTAAGGTTGCTAGGAAACAGACCTAACCAAAGCTTTAAGAGATTTTCATTTACTCATATTATTTGGGGCAATGTTTAATTTGACTGCCTGTCAAAGGCTCTTTATAGTAAAAAAATGTAACTAATATGCCCCTCGGACTTTCTTAAGATCACAACACAGCTTGAAAGATGGATAGTATGAATCCATGTGCATGTACAGGTTCCCTGTTATTTTGGAGTATATTTTTAAATAGTCACAAGTAATGTCAGTTTGGCTAATTGAAATGTGATTCCGCTTGATTTTATATTGAATTCTACTCTGCTTCTGTATCTCCTCCCTAATCCAGAACTGAGCAGGGTTACCAACCGGGTTGCAAAAATCCAGGCCATCATTAGTAACACCAAGGAGACTTTTAAAAAACTATTCTAGACTTATGGTAGACAATATATCTAATAGGTCTGTTCAAATTGTTGGGATAACAAGGTCAGATGTCCTGTTGGTGTGTGCATGGCCTTGTGTATAATTTTCCTAATGCAACCAAGGAAAATCATGTGGGTATACAATGAAGCAGGGATCCCTAACTCCTAGTCCA
This sequence comes from Ahaetulla prasina, assembly GCF_028640845.1. NCBI lineage: Eukaryota > Metazoa > Chordata > Lepidosauria > Squamata > Colubridae > Ahaetulla > Ahaetulla prasina. The sequence goes on along the minus strand of NW_026681996.1, from coordinate 1,100 downwards.
AGGCATGCCAGAAACAGGCCATGCAAACAAGTGAAGCCCCATCTGCAGACAGCACACAAAACCAGGCTTCTCCGGTCCACAGAAAAAGCTCTCTCCACTGAACCTGTCCCTGGTACCCAGAAGATTGGCAGCCACTGCAATGAAGGATGTCACAGAATTATAGGCAAAAGTCTAACAAGGACAATATTTTTGCAGAATATTGATCAAAACAAAACGTCCAAGTAAATGTGTTCTGTGTCATCTATTGCTTTCCATGTAAAAGCAAATTATCTTATAAACCTAAAAAAACTGTAATTTATTGTAAAATGTATAATTAATTCAGTGTTCTCAGTGTTCTGGTACTTTTAGAGGTGTTTTATTTATTTAGCACATTCAGGTGCATTGGATTACATGGAGTGGCAGTCCATAAATAAGGAGAGCACCAGATTGGGGAAGTAGCCTTGTTTCTTAAAATGAGTTGAATGAAGAATTACATACCACCAGAGGTCACCAGCATCTTATGCTGAATATATTAGAATGGCTAATTAAATCTGGCCTGCTTTCTAGCAGAGGGGTCAGAAGGAGAGATGATATTCCAGCGCTACAAATCTATTTTCAAAATTATCAAAAAATTATTGGATGCAGAAGACCAGTTTGTTCTTAGATCTGATATCCTCCAGATATGTTAAATTATCACTTTCGTAAATCCTAGACATTATGGTAAATTGACAAACTGTCTAAATACGGTAGATATCTTAGACAAAAGTATTTTTGGAACACCAAGATGGGAAAAGTTACAGTAGATTAATTGAATAGTGTATGTACTGTCTTTGCCTGGAGAACATATTAATCAGAATTGTTTCTGGATGATGGCACCTTATCATATTGTCTGAAAATCTAGCCTCTGGATGACATTAGTTAAATTTTGCAGAATGGCAGTTCACATATTGAGCTGACATTGATCATGGAATGAATAATGACAAGATTTCTTTCAGGCATTATACATGTGTGAATAGAATAGAATAGAATAGAATAGAATAGAATAGAATAGAATAGAATAGAATAGAATAGAATTTTGTAAATGTGTCAAATCTTATTTTTGTATGCATCAAAGAATCAAT
>NW_026681995.1:0-13168 GCF_028640845.1 Ahaetulla prasina | reverse complement strand
CACTGGTTGAATTCCTACTCTGTACCATCACCAGCTCCTAGTATTTTCCCTTCTCACAACAGTGAAGGTGTTTATGTTGCCCAGGACTCTATCCACTGATCTTTGGAAAGGATTGGAAGATGCTTTTGATGTTACCTTTGTGCCATCCACATCAACCAGCTAGCAGCTCTCCCTTCCTTCATCCATCAAAGCTTTGGCAGCAATATAAGGACATTAGCTAAACCCCATGATACTTCAGCAGAAGGTAAGACCAGTGGAAATGCCCCAATCTCTTTCTACATTTAGGAGATTTAAGTATTTGCAGGCTTGAATGTTTTCAAGATTCAGTTCATTGCTAACTATCTTAATCCTTTGGATTTCAGTCACTGACCAAACCAATATGTCCATTGTAGAATAATAATATTGCCTTGTGCTAGGAATATCAAGTCAAACAAATACTTTCCACTTGGAGAGAACAGCTACTTACCGTTACAGTATCATAGCCAAAGACCCCAGTGAGACTACCACTTCCATACTGTAAAGCAAAAGTTTGTCCATTGCTGGAATAAGTAGAAGACTGATTGGGATTAAATAATCGATGGTTTCCTGGTAATAGAAATGAGAGTGGGGGAGAGAAGGTTATACTGTTGAATCAATAACAAAACCAGATTTAAATGACAGCATAATAGGTGTGAAGGACAAAAAAAATGTGAGAAAGAATACTCACTGCAAGCCGGACTCTGGCAATAGACGGAAGCCACCCAGAGATTGGATGACCGCCGACATTGCTTGGCGGACGGCACCCTGAGAAGTCCCTCTCTGTGAGAGCGTCTGGTCGGTGGGAGGCATGTGGTAACAACAGGCGGTCCCGTGAAGTACCCAGGCCCTAAGCCATGGAGCGCTTTAAAGATAGTAACCAACACCTTAAAGTGCACCCGAAAGACCACAGGCAGCCAGTGCAGTCTGCGCAGGAGCGGTGTTATATGGGAGCTACGCGGAGCTCCTTCTATCACCCGCGCAGCTGCATTCTGGACTAACTGAAGCCTCCGAGTGCACTTCAAGGGGAGCCCCATGTAGAGAGCATTACAATAATCCAAGCGAGAGGTAACGAGCGCATGTTCATGAGTGCATGAGCATGCACAAGGCATCTTGGTCAAGGAAGGGGCGCAACTGCCGACCAGGCAAACCTGGTGGAAGGCCCCCCTGGAGACGGCCGTCAAATGATCTTCAAACGACAGCCGTTCATCCAGGAGGACACCTAAGTGAAATAGTTCCATCAAAAAAAGTACAAAAAATATTAGCACTCAGTTTTCAGGTGTGTAATTTTATTCAGTTTTGTAAATGGAATACAGCTTTGCAATTTAAACAGCTGTAAAAATTGTGTTTTATGATCAGCAGTTCCAAATTTTGAAACCTAGATTAATTTATTCAGAAAATTAATCAATAATTATACATAAAATATGTTGGATTTTAAAAGAAATGTGACCAACACCTAAAGGATTTGAGTTTAGCTTACAGGTGTAGTTAATTGGTCAAATTAGGCCCTGGAAAGAAAATAATTTCATTCTTAAAATATATCACAAAGTGTATAAATAATATATTAATTAAAAACAGTTAACAATTTAGTTGTGTTACAAAATCTGCAGTAGTAGAATAAAACAAAGTCATGCTCCAATGGTTGGCTGAGACTTGAGGTATATCTTAATGAAGATTTTGTGTTTCAACAATGTCTACCGTGTACAGGAAGTCATGCCAAGAATATGTATGCTGGCCATTAAAGATAATGATAAGGAACATAATTATTATTATAATTATTAAAAACTATATCTTCTCTTTCCAAAAAGTTTTTATTGGTCAAAAAAGGTTTATACAAATACATATCAGGTATGGTAAATTTTCATTTTTCTTATACAAGATAAGAATTTTACTCAAAATTTTTAAACACATACAACAGCCATATGGCAAGCAGGTGATACGAAGTAGCTAAGTTTATCAATCTTACATACACAATAAAGAAGGGTCAAGAATAATCAGAATATCATACAAAGGAGAATAAGGAAAACCAACACAATACCAAATATCATTGTCACTTCCTAGTTTTGGATCTCAGAACTCTGGGTTCAGCCTGACCCAACTCCAGGCCCGCAACAGCGGCAGCCGCCTCCGCCCCATGGTCTATAACCTCCCCTTCTTCAACTCCTGGATCATCTAATTCCAGGAGGGCTTTGTGTTCCTCCACGAGGCGCAGCCTCCGTAATTGTACTAATTTTTTCGTAATGCCCTCCCGGAAAATCATCAATCCTCTGGCATCAGCCATCTGAAGCCTACTCCTTCTGGTACAATTTGCTTGACAAAAGTAATATTTCTTTCTCATTTCACGTACCTGTCTGGGAATCTGCCTCAGAATGGCTATCTCCCTGCCCCTATAAGTCAGTGCCCCACTCCTATGTTTTCTAAGAATTTCATCTCGCCTCTTCTCACAAATTTGACATGAACCTCTCTAGGAACTGCATGCGTATGCGTATATTTTGAATTAACTCTATAAACTCGATCCACATCCCAATTCATAAAGTCAACACCTCTCCCAAGAAATTCTCCCAACAGTTTAGTCACAACATCTCTCAAGTCTTCTTGGTGCACTTCTTCCAGATTTTGAAACCTAAGGAAATAAGACATTTTATCCATCTGTAGTCCAAACACAGCATTGCCTGTCGCCTCCTCTTTTCTGCACTGCCCGCATCTCACCCTCCAGACCTTCCACTTTCTGCTTGTTTTCTGCTGAGACTTGTTGAGTGTCCTTTAAATCCTTTTGGATAGTCACAATTTCTGCTCTTATTTCATCCAGTTTCTTGTCCATATTAGATAACTTTTCCAAAATTCTTCCATTTCTCCAGCAGTTGGTCTCTGACCTTTGCCATTTAAAAAAATTTTAAAATCCTCAGGCAAGCACAGTATCCTTGTAATTTCCTCCGATCCACCAGGGGCACTCACAGGAGCAACGAGTCCAGAGTACAGTTAGTCAACCAGGAAGTCAAGGGAAGTGATGTCATCAAGATTCTCATAGTGAAGGCGGAAGCTGGACGCCACCATTGTTCCTCAGAGGAGGGGCCTCAAACCTCCCTCCTAAATTTCTCCATCACCTCTTCTCCAGAGCTCCACAAAACCGTAATCTTGTTATTTTAAGTTCTCCTCTCCAAAGTGATTCTTCCAGTCGCAGGGGAGAGAAACCCCCACCGGAGCACTCCACTCACATTTGCCGATATCTCCCTTCTCCCTTCCTCAATTCTTCTCCGTTCCTGTTCGCCACCAGGCTGCTGCAATTATAAATCCAAAGCCCCGGTGTGTCACTGCACAGGCGCCCAGGCGAAAAGTAATGGCGGCCTGAGGCCTCGAACCTCCGAGCCTAGGACGCGCCAGCATCGGTCCCCCCAGTCCTGTATATCGGCTGGGAGACCCCTGGCGAGCCGTCCGTGCGGCAGGTGTCCTTTTCGGAACACCTGGCCCCTAAGGGCCTCGGAGGCGGCCGGATTCGGACACTGGAGGCAGGAGAGGCACCTCCAGATGTCCGTTGCCACCGGATACCGGAAGTCGTCTCCATTAAAAACTATATCTTGATTTGGAAATAGGTCTATCCCTGTGTCTTTGTGAAGCTTTACTAATTTGTTGTTGAATCTAAGGTCTTATGAATAAAGTAAAGGCAGACAATGTACAAATATAAGCTGTTTATAAAATCACGTCTTGCATCTCACTGAAAACCTTCTTAGGAATTTCTTGAAGTGTTTTTGTTTGGATATAGATTCAGTTGTGTTAAAGATGGAAATTGTAGGGATTTTTTTTATATAAATGCCTTTATTTGGTATGTCTTTTGATATGGGGCTCCTCCCATGTTTCAATTGAAGGAGAAAAGACCACGAAGGATTGGAGAAACAAGAATTATTTATTTAATATCGCAAATAGGTACAGACTTCCACCATGTGGAAAACAAAGCCTGGACCCTGGCACTGCCCAAGCCTATACTTTTATAGTTTCTGATACAGAAAGTAGAAACGGAAAATCAAATGATACATAATTGGTTTCCAGTTAACTTGTCTATATATGGAATTATCTTACACCTTATGTCACCTTTCATGACACGAGACATCCTCTGACACCTGTCATTAGTCACTAGTCACCTTCATTTCCCTATTCTTCATTACCCTATTCTTCATTACCCTATTCTTACCCAGTAGTAGTTTTAACTATCGGGCTTTTAGAATAAGTTTTTTAGTTGTATTTATATTGTATTTATGTATTTATATGTTTTTTAAATGCCTGTTAACCGCCCTGAGTCCTTCGGGAGATAGGGCGGTATATAAATATGATTAAATAAATAAAAATAAATAAATAGTATGTTCCAGGGGTTAAGATGTACACAGTTACAATATGTAGAAATAGTCCTCTAAGTTTGCAACACATGCCTCTGCCAAGGAAGATAACTTTCTGCTTTTTCATAAAAGTAATTTTCCATCAGCATTACAAAATTATATGAGCAGTAAAGGTACACACAGAACTTGTTGGTGTTTTAGGGTTGCATAGATATCGGGGTCCCTTATCACTTTTACATTCCTTTGAGAGCTTCAGACTGCAACATACTAACCTTGAGACTCTGAGAGCTCAAACAAAATTCCAAAATCATAAAATTAAAAAATTTTCTTACTCACTTTTCTGGTCTTAGTTTTATGGGATTTGTGGGAATGTCTGAAGGATATAATATGACCATCTTTACTATATCTGCTTCTCTGTAAAGAAAGATAAAGAAAAACTTCAAGAAAAAGAATCTATATACAAATCAAAGTGCCATTGTGAAATTTCCTGTTTTTACTCTTTCAGAGTTAGATATACAGTATGAATAACATCTTAAGGACAACAGGTAACTGAGATCTTGTTTGTGATCAGTTTGTCTAATTCTACTTTTAAAATCTAGCTGGTATTTTCCCAAGGAAAATTCCATTCTTTGTGAAACATTTCTTGCAGTGTAATTAGAATTTATTATAATATTTCCTAAAGTGTTATCTTATCAAACCAATGACAACAGGCTGAACAACTAGCCTTAGAATTGTTGAAGTTGTTGTTACCTTCTGCGTTTTAGGATCAACCATAATATACTTAGTCAGAGTGTTTTTTATTTAACTTTGTGTATTGACTCTTAAATTTTGCTTCCCTTCTCAGATTTCTGTTTGAGAATGCAATCAAATCTTTATGAAACAAATCATTTCACAGTCCCTGCCAAGAATGGTGGTTGTCTTTTTAGTGCTGCTGAATTCACTTCAACTCTTTGCTCTTTCATTTTCATTCCTCTTCTTTCATCAGCATTTTTCAGTTAATCTGCTCCTGCAGATTCCTTTTCTTGCTAGATCTGCTGGATTGAATCAATTGAGAGAAAGTTTCACTCTGCCAAGCTTTGGCTTTTCTATACTTAGGCTTACTATAGCAACATCGTTTTTCCTTTAATCAGGTCACTGTTTGTCTTCCTCTCAATCCCTTGATGCTCCAGCCACTTCATGCTGTGTCACTCCATCTTTACATTCAAGTCTTCTTTCTTTCTTTCACCAAAAATGGTAACCTCTAGACATACAAACATACTGAATGTCAGCACCAGGAACAATTCTTAATTTTCTTTTGTTTAGTTTGTTTTAGATCCATGCCAAATAGGCTGAACCCAAGCAGTCTTAATAAACTGTGCTTCTTTTTCAGCCACAGAAAATACCACTTTGGCAAAACAAAAAACAGTATAGAACATTTTTAATATGCTACAAACTTATGTGGAATAAAATTTTCTAACATGAAGTGGAAAGCATCTAATGTAGAATCATTTTGTTCTCAAAGCATCCTAAACTATCTTGAAAACAACTTAAGTAACAACATTACTTGCACAGACACTAGCTATGTTGACAGATATTCTATAATGACAAAATATGCATCTATTGGGCTATTTGGGAATGAGGTGTATTGGTATAAATCCAACCTTCTTTATTGTTCATTGTGCAGAGCAAATTTTTGCTCCAGCGGTTTTATGTTTGGATTTTTAATAAACCAGCATAAATTTGCTGATACACGAACATTTAAAATATACAAGGTGAATATTGGCTTTTCTTTCTTTTCATGAACAAAACTGAAGGCTGTTTTATAGTTCTTCTATGCAGTGTTTCCTCAATGACCAAGTGGTCCAAGACTGGCCCTTAATTACTTGATCATTCCAGATAATGGTGCAAAGAAGAACTGCATTTACAAAATCCTTTTATTATGTGGGGGATTTTTGACATGAAAACATAAGACCAATATAAGGCAGGACTCAACTTACAACCATATGTTCAAAGTTACAACGGCACTAAAAAAAAAGGACTTATGACTGCTTTTCACACTTACAACCACTGCAGCATCCCTATGGCCACATAATCAGAATTTGGATGATTGACAACTGGTTCCTCTTTATGATTGCTGCAGTGTCCTAAGGTCATCTGATCCACATTTTGTGACCTTCTGACAAGCAAAGATTCACTTAACGGCTATGTTACTAACTTAAAAAGTGTAATGATTCACTTAACAACTGTGACAAGAAAGGTTGTAAAATGCCACAAAACTCACTTAACAAATATCTCACTTAGGAACAGAAATTTTGGGCTCAATTGGAATTCAAAGACTACCTGTACTGGCGATTACAAAAGTTAATTAAATTTTCTAGGAAAAGAAGAATACTTGTAGGATATAACACCTGCTAATGTTTGTGCTACTAAAGATCCTAAGTTTCAAACTTCTCCTAATTCATGGCCCTTTAAAAAATCATCTTTACAAACAGTGTAACCAATAAATTAAAACACTTTGCTAGTTGTTCTATGAAACAGAAAAATGTGATTTAAAACAATGTTGATTGTTGATGCAACAAACAACAAATATAAAAGAAACAAAAATATTTTCTAGTTTAAAAAAATTACAAGTCATAATTATAAAAGTGATTATTCTTCTACAAATTATATCTATACCTTTAGAAACCTTTTTATAAATTGAAAAGGGTTTTCATAGGTTTAAATTTGGATATGAAGAAAGGAAAACATACTTTTTTAAAGGAAACATAAAATCTTTTCACATATCAGTGGAAATAAAAATGTGAAAAAATAAATGGCACTAAAACCTGTACAGATTTTACTGGAAAAAATTCAGTAAATTATTTTTATTTCTTATTTATATGTTTGTAATTATATTTTGGAAACAGATCATTAGAAAAAAGAACAAAACCCTAAAAAAAATTAAAGTTGACAGAATTATCCTCAGAACTAAATGAAAACGAAAAGTGTTAGTATATAGCTACATATTAGGTGACAAGCATATTTATTTATTTTATTTTTATTTTATTTATTTGTCACAACAGTATATATAAGTATAAGCATGAAATAACTATACAAATTGATATTGAAACCAAGATAACAGAATATTTTGTTTAAGAACTTCTACAACAACCATTTGAAACTATTTTATCTCAACTTAAAGAGTACAGAATCCAAGAAATACATGTAAGGTTCAGAGATAAATATAAATAAATATATGAAGATGGAAGAATAATATTGTTGAAACTTTGTTGGAAGAAATTTCGATCTGGGTTCAGTTCCAAATGGGGAAAAAGACACAGGAAACACAAAAGCTGTTTGGAAAGATGGTTTGAGGTTTGAGGTCCTGGGCAATTGAGCACATGGGTGAGAGAGGGAGTGAGATTTATACCCTGTCTTGGGCTTTGAATTTTAGCTTCCTGTTCCTGTGGCAAGCGATTGGTTTTTGTAGGTGTCATAACCTTGTAGGTTTTCTGAGTCAGGCTTGGTTGAACTGTGCTGGGTGATATAATGAAGGGACTTTGGGCAATTCCTATTATGCCTGATGGCTATTCCTACCTTTGTTGGATTTTAGGTGAGGGCATTTGCTTATGAATAGACCTAGCCATTTCTTTATCTCTTAAGTGCTGACATCTGCTGTGGGCTATTGAGGAGGGTGGGAGCTATTAAAAGTGAGCCTGCTTCCTGCCTAAAAAAAACATGTTTTCCCATTTCTCATCCAGGGAAATACAATATTCTGCCTTTTTAATATTTCCTAGAATATTTCATTCTTCTAGAAGAGGGGTGGGTGCTAACTTCCTACAACTCTAAAATTATTTACATCAAAATTGTTTTCTGTATTCTGAGGTAAAAATAATTTGATAGTTGAGATTAAGAAGGATGAAAGAAAATGGAAGATGGAGTAGTAAAACACATCAGAAAACATCTATGGGCAATGCTGCAGGTGCTCAGTTCCACCAGGACAATCAAAGATGACAGAAAACTTGGAGAGAGACTAAATGATTTATTGGCACTTGTCTTCACTATAAGAATGGACCTATTCCAGATTATTTTTAACAGCTAGTGAAGCAAAGTACAGTCCCATGTTTACGCTTTAAAAGGAAAGAAAAAATCCAATACTTTGATGGAGGGATCGAAAAAAGGGTTATAGAACAATTTATAACTACAATAGCAATGCCTCAAAAAGGGCAAAAACTTGGTTTCCTCATATGAGGGAGAGAGGGAGGGAGCGAGGGAGGGAGGAAGGAAGGGAGGAAGGAAGGAAGGAAGGAAGGAAGGAAGGAAGGAAGGAAGGAAGGAAGGAAGGAAGGAAGGAAAACAGGCCTCCAAAACTAAAAATAGCTTTACCTTAATATGAAGAGTATAGCATCCAACTAAGAATATGTACAATTTATTATTGCAATGATTTATTAAATATAGCAATGATTGAAAGCCAAATGAGATAATCTCTTTTGAGAAATTTTATTTATTTTTATTTATTTGATTCCTGCCTTTATCATTTTTAGAAATAACTCAAGGCAAAAACATACTTAACACTTCTTCCTTTTCCTATTTTCCCCACAGCAACAACTCTATGAGTGGCTTGGGCTAATACAGAGTGACTGGCCCAAAGTCACCCAAGTGGCTTTCCTGACTAACGCAAGACAACAACCCTCAGTCTCCTAGTTTCTAGCTTGATGCTTAAATCACTAGACCACCTGGTCTAGATTGGGATTCAGCTAAGGGATATACTGGATTTTTATTTTTATTTTTTGTAATTTTTTGTAATGGATGAATTTATTTGTGGTCTGTTTATTATTCTGAAAAGTAGAGAAGATATGCTTTCCAAGCCCACAAGTTTATGAAGTTTAATTGATGAAATACTAAGCACATTCACTCTCTTGAGTGTACCAGGTAGACAATTGTAGAAGGCAGTCCTGCAAACCAGATCTTATGCTATGAAAACTTTATAGGTGATGGCCTTGAATTAGACCCATAAGCCAAATGGTAACCAAGGCAACTCATATAGCATGGGTGGGATTAGAAATTCCTACTTCTGCTGCTGCAATTTGGATAGCCTAGGAGAACGCAAGTCATAAGACCCTGAGGCACCCCAGCATTCCAAGATTTCTTAAACTGGATCTGTCTGAGAAGTTACCAGCTTTAATCATAGACATTGGGAGATTTCTTTTTCCCTACTGCTCATCAGCACCAATTTTACAAACATAATCCATTGTATATACGCTTGTGCTATGTCCACAATTATATTTGAAAGACCACTGTGCAATACAAGTATAGATAAAAATATTTTAATAAATATATAAACTTTTTATACAGAAGTTAGAAGGACTCATCTTCTGCTTTGTAAGTTAAGAAAAGAAAGCATTTTCACCACTATGTCTATAGTTGTTCATTGCCAAAATTAATGTACCCAAAGGTATATAATAAGATACAGAAGATCCAGGACAAAATGAAATATAATGTTTATTTATTTACATTTTTATATTTATTTTACTAAATAGCAAAATTTTAAAAAAGCATTTTGTGTGTAGCAATGTCTTTACAAGATAAAAAATAAATTCTACTTACAGTTTTCAAGCATCTCCTCTCCTACAGGAATCATAGAAATTAGATAAAATAGTTCATATACAATGATTAACAAGATTGTTGCCACTTAAGGAGTCTCATTGTGAAAATCTGTATAACATTTAACTATGTTTTGTTCAGTAGTCTTATTGACCCAAAATCCTGATAAAAAATCATCTGGACAATGAATACATGTGAACTAAAATCATTAAATGAATTGAAAAAATATATTTCAGATGTGTTTCTCTACTTTCTTAAAAGTTATAGATAATTCAATTGGAAATTTAAGAAACCTACTTTGGCAATACATCCTGGAGATGGGAATAATTTAAATGGTGCCTTTATTTTTTTTAAGGAAGAGATATTTAATCTGTGACATCAGGCATAAATAATATGTTCTAATTATTTTTTCTAAATAACCTTTCAAAATGAATGACGGCCACAACACTTAAATATGAAGGCCAATAAATTATGCTTTTTAGAAAACAGTGTTTTCTGGGGTTCATTTGGCAGACACCTGCTTAATTTTTTATTTCTTTTCAAAATAGGTGCTTCACCATTTCACCTTCTCTTTTATCGTTAGAAATCTACAGCTTTAAAACAATTTTCTCCTAGAAAATGCAAATATGGTCCTTTGTAGTAAGAAGCTATATTATATATGCAGCATGTAACTTTGAAAACTTTAGTTAGAGTAGCAAAGCAAGCTGTCAGACATTTCAGTAATTGAATTTCCTTGAGAACTGCCTTAGTTTGTCAGCTCTGACTTTGCTGTCAAAAGAAAAGAAAATAGCCAGGGAATTCATCTGAGATAACACCAGGGGTATTTTGATAATGCCAAGACACAAACATTAAGTGTTTTCTCAGGAGATATTCTGTACTTGAGTTGCCCACCCCAAGTTCAGTTTAGCCTTGAGTCATTAGTATCTGGTGCTGAGTTCTAAGAAATCATTAATGACCAAGCAAACAATGATTCAAAGGAGTCTTTCCCTCCATATTAAGATGCAAAATACTATTTTGTAAAAGCCCAATATACTTTTTGTCAATTACTTCGTAAGTGCTATTCATCTTTTTATAGCTTCCTCACTTGGGATGCATGAAAAATGTTCAATAGTTAATTAGCCAAAAGGAAGTCCAAATTGTGAAGGGAAGGGGAGGGATCCAAATGAAAAGGAAAAAAAAGTAGCAATAAAATTAATAGCATATTCTCTGGTTTTTATTTTACCAGAAAATATTAATCAGATCCCACTGGAACTATACTTCTGACTAACATTCATTTTTTTCTCCATAATCAGCTTCAAATATATTCTGTTTTAGATTTTCCCCTTTGGCCTTTGCTTTTCTCCAAAGGATGTGAATGTATGACACATAGTTCCTCTATCCCTACACAGTAAGAATTCTAGCAGTGGCACTGAAAGTTTTAATTTCCTTCAGAAATAATACAACTGGAATCTTTTAGTATTTTCATAATACTTTGTTCTATTTGAAAATATCAAAAAAGAACAAATGGCCTCATAAAACAAGGGACTTAAACTTATAACCTGCATCAAAGATGATTTTATTCATATAAAGTCTTGCACCTTTATTCCTAAATTATCTGACAGTAGCTTCTTGAGTGTCTCAAAAGAAGCCATTTCTTTCCCCTTCTGTTAGTTGAAGGGGATCTCATCACAGAAACTGCAGAAACCAGGCCATGCAGAAAAATAGTCCAGGCATTAAAAAATACTAATATTCTTTTTACAACCCTAGACTACGCAGCATTTCTCATCCAAACTCTTAACAATAACCCAGTCCAGAATGGAATCAATAGAAGTAAATAAAATAGATCAGCTTGAATAAAATTCAGAGTTGTGTGTAACTTTCAACTTTAATGCCACCCATGTCTTGTCCAACTAACTTTGCCTCTCTCTGTATCTAACATCAGAGGAGAACAGGGTTGGGTGTTACTATTTTTTTCTTTGTATAATAACCTTGAAGAATATATGGATACTCTTAAGGAAAAGGGAGAGGAGATGCTGACTAGAAACCATCAGACCATCTATGGTCCGTTAATGGTCAAAGACACAAATTTAGGGAAGACCTGCCCTAACCGGTATAGCAGCTCAAAGCGTTAAAGCAGTTCAAAGTTAGGTAGCCTTATAATAAAAAAGATTTAACTTATCTGGTCTTGTTTTCTGTCTGGTTTATCCAAGAGGGAGGACATCCTTTGAAGGTGGATTTTTCCTCTGACTCCAAGAGTTTAGAAATCTGGCTTTTCACTTCTGGGATGCTGTTCCATAAGTGTTCAGTGACATGGAATTGTACACCTACATGTACAATTTACTATTAATTAGAAAAAAATCTTATTCTGTGTCCACTGATTAACCAAATTCATAAAGTTATTAAGAAAATAATACGAGCCCATTAACATTACAGATAGTTGCCTTCAGAAAAGAATACAATACATAGGACCCCTGTAATTAAGCATTTTAAGGGAATACCAAAAGATTTAGACAGAGATATATAACGTATCTTCCAATCTCATTATATTCTAAATAATTTAAAAATGGAACAAGGGAAATATAATTTGTGGATAACCTTTCACATGAACACATAACAATGTGAATATTACATCCATCAATTATGATCAATACTATACAAGTAAAGAGTTAAAGCAGGTTTTTTGAGTCAAATTAAACTGCAATCCTATTTATCAGAAAACAAGTGCAGTTGAACTCCATAAATATGCAATCTGAGTACAATGATAGTGTAATGTATTTAACTTTTGGAGGGAAGTTTGGGCGGGACCTAGCACGTGGCTGATTGGTTGGAGCCTCAGCCAGAATAGTATTTAAAGAGGGGTTTTTGCCTGTTGTCTTTTGCTGGGTTCACTATAAACTAAAGAGCTGTTGTCACTCACTGGTCTCCTGCCTCTTCATTGCCCGAACATAACATTGGCGATGAAGGTGGGATCTTGAAGCAGTGAGATCGGGAAAAGAGCTGAAAGAGCAAAGGAAGTCGCGAACCCAGCCAGTTTCAAGGGCGGATAGTTAGCGATGTCCAGCTACACGCCGCCAGCGCCATTTGACCCAGCCAAGGAGAAATGGGGGTCGTACATGGCTCGTTTCGAGTGTTTCCTCAAAGCAAATGAACTCCAAGGAGTCTCGGACAATCGGAAGCAAGCTGCATTCCTAAGCCACTGCGGTCCAGAGGTTTTGATACCGCTGAGTCACTTTCAGAGCCAACGCCGTACAATCGGTACCATGGCAAACACTACAAACAACACT
>NW_026681994.1:0-13183 GCF_028640845.1 Ahaetulla prasina | reverse complement strand
TGGAGGCGGCCGTCAAATGGTCTTCAAAGACAGCCGTTCATCCAGGAGGGCTAAGTTGCGCACCCCTTCCATCGGGGCCAATGACTCGCCCCAACAGTCAGCCGAGGACTCAGCTGACTGTGCGGGATGCCGGCATCCACAGCCACTCTGTCTTGGAGGATTGAGCTTGAGCCTGTTTCTCCCCATCAGACCCGTCGGCCTCAAGCACGGGACAACACTTGATAACCGTTGGGGTGGCCGGTGTGGAAAAAGTACAGCTGGGTGTCATCAGCGTACAGCTGGTACCTCACACGAAGCCACTGATGATCTCACCCAGCGGCTTCATATAGATGTTGAACAGAAGGCGAGAGGATCGACCCCTGCGGCACCCACAAGTGAGGCGCCTCGGGCCGACCTCTGCCCCCTGTCAACACCGTCTGCGACCGATCGGAGAGATGGGAGAGAACCACCGATGTGGTGCCTCCACTCCCAATCCCCCAACCCGGCGCAGCAGGATACCATAGTCGATGGTATCGAAAGCCGCTGAGAGGTCTAATAGGACCAGGGCAGAGGAACATCCCTATCCCTGGCCTCAGAGATCATCCACCAAGCGACCAAAGCCGTCTCAGTGCTGTAACCGGGCGGAAGCCGGACTGGAGCAGGTCTAGATAGACAGTTTCATCCAGGTGTAAGGAAACTGATATGCCACCATACTCTCTACAACCTTCGCCATAAGCGGGTTGGAGACCGACGATAATTACCTAAAACAGCGGGTCAGGAAGGCTTCTTGAGGAGGTCTCACCACCGCCTCTTTCAAAGCGGCGGAAGACTCCCTCCACCAAGGAAGCGCTCGTAATTGCCTGGAGCCAGCCTCGTGTCACCTCCTGGTGGCCAGCACCACTTCCGGACCTCCGAACCTTTCGTCGCGAGCTTAAAACGCATTTATTCATCTGCGCAGGACTGGATTAGTTTTTTAAATTTATGGGTTTTAATTGGGTTTTTATTATTTATTCTAAATTTTTAATTTCGGCCAATTGAATAAGTTTTTTAATTGTATTTTAATTGTGTTTATATTGTAATATTATTGTGTATTTTATTTGGCTGTGAACCGCCCTGAGTCCTTCGGGAGAAGGGCGGTATAGAAATTTAAATAATAAATAAATAAATATATATGCTGATATATTGTATAGTTATTACATGCTTATGCTTATATATACTGTGTGACAAAAAATAAATAAAATAAAAAAGCTGGGTTCATTCTCTTCTTGTACTCTCTGCCCCTCTTCAGTGCACGGCAAAACTCCTATTGTTCAGCGATTCTGTTCACTCCTCTGAGATTTAAATAGATTCATAGATATCAAAATAGGGATAATTGTTGGAAAGTGGAAGGAGGTTGTGATGGTTGTTGTGGAACAGGAATCATTAGTGCAAGTCAACTCCTGCCTCATTTTGCCACCCCTGGTGATCAGAGAAAGAGACAAGTACCTTGCACTCTAGCAGATAACAAGCTTTCATTCTGTTACCAGCTCTTTCGACAATCACCTCCTTTAACAAGAGGTTTGTGAAGTTTGTTCATTGTAGATATCCGTATCGGGATTGTTTGGTATTGTCTTAATATGGTATGAAAATTCAGGCGCTGTAATCTGCAAATCATGCTTGGGGTTTAGTTCATGAGCAGGCAATTTTCGGGGGTCAATGTTGCAAGCAAGTCTCACAAAATGGCTGTCATTTTGAGAGTCAAAATCAAAGTAAGATGGCAAGGTTATTCAGTGCAGCTTTTATTCCGTTTATGACTGTCACTAGTGATAAATCTCATGTCCAAAAAGGTTTTACCCAATGGCAGATAAATTTTTACAGGCAGATTCTGCAAATGTTTATTAGTCTAAAACTGAATTACATGAATGTGGCACAGATTTAGTAGAATGCATTCAAAAATGGCTGAAACCTAGTGGCTGGCAAAAAGGGAGGCAGATGAGGCAAAGTCCTTGGTGAATAGCAAGGTGTACACAGGTAGCCCTTGACTTATACCACAACTGAATCCAACATTTCTGTTGTTAAGTCAAGCAATTGATAAGTGAGTTTTGTCCCATTTTACGACCCTTTTTCCCACAGCTGTTAAGCGAATCACTGAAGTTGTTAAGTGAATCATGTGGTCATTAAGTGAATCTGGCTTCCCCCCCATTGACTTTATTTGTTAGAAGCTGATTGGGAATATTACAAATGGTGATCCCATTATCACAGGACAATGCAACTGTTATAAATACCTGCCAATTGCCAAGTGCCCAAATTTTGATCGTGTGACTATGGGGGTGCTACGTAGTTGTTAGTGTGAAAACCAGTCATGTCACCTTTTTCAGTGTCATTGTAACTTTGAACAGTCACTAAACGAATGGTTGTAAGTCAAAGACTACCTGTATTTTATCTGCTGCTGGTGTAGCACTTTGCATGAATCAAATTACCATAGTTTATTAAACAAACTTTTATTAAAACAAACTACTGCTTATTGGCTACAGTACATGCAGACTTAGCCATGGGCATATTCACATTTAACTTTTAAGCTGCTCCTGTGCTGTGTTCATGCTGGCTTGGCTATAAATTGGCTTAAGAAAATCCTTAAGATTGAAAAATTTTGCAACAACTTGCAAGGTATTCAATCTGGTTATCATATCCTTTCTTGGATAATTCCCCTGCTGCGGTTCCTTCCCATCTTTCTTTTCCAAGAAAGCTATGGCCATTGGCCAATCACTTCCTTTCCCATGGGTAGGACTTCCTAGGTAAATCAATTTTATATGTGTGTTATACATATTGTATGTATAAAAAATACACATCCATAAATGTACAGTACTGGTCACTTAGCAACCATTCAAAGCTATGACAACTTTCCTTTCCAAAGCTACTTATAACTCAGTTTCAAAGTTCTGACATCACCCTCCGCCTGCAGTTACATGACCACATTTTGGGCACTCAGCAACTGGCTCGCATTTACAGTTGTCTGCAGTGCCTCACAGTCCATTGATTTACGATGGTTTTGCTGGAAAGTGGCATTTTCTTCTGGTTGCCAGCAAAAAATGGCTCATCATGAAAAATAGATGCATTTCATGACTGCAACATTTGCTTAATGACCACCACGATTGCTAAACTACCACTGTGAATAAAGTTGTAAAATCAGATCCGTTCACATGGAGAATTGCTTTCCCACCATCATGACTTATGGTCATAATTGCCAGCTCAATTACGGTCATAACACAAGGACTACCTGAACATACAGACAAATATAGGTTTGCCAAGTAAATTTAACTACACAAAGTTAAAGTATCCAAATCATGAGCACAACAAGCAATTTAAAAAAAAAACCACCTCTTTGCAGTTCCTCTATTCTAGGTTCTATAGCTCCTTTCCCAAGAGTTCTAAAATAGCGCTAGGATCTCAATTCAGCGTAAAAAAAGTTGTCAGTTTGAAACACATTATTACTGGGTAATCTACAATTAGATTCACAGTTTGGAAACTTAATAATTCAAGTCCTAACCAAAGACCTAAGAATTATTAAGGTAGCATCTGAGAATATTGCGCTTCCAAACAGGGTGGGGTTTTTTTTTGTTTTTTTTGGTAAAAGTAGGTTGTTCATATCTGATAAATTCAAATTTTCCAAATATCGAGGGAGTCCTTTAGGTATTGCTCCAGGGGTTCCAGTCACAATTGCTATAGTAATATATTTCTTTTGCCATAAATGTTTAATGTCAATCTGCACGTCTTGTTATTTTTCCACTTGCTTTTCCTCAATTGCAGCATTACCTGGTATAACAATATTAAGGAACCAGACTTTCTTCTTATACCAGATTATATCAGGTATGTTATGAACAAGATGTATGTCTGTTTGGATCTTCAAGTCCCACATAAGATCTTACTATGTTCCTGGATTTTTAACTTTTTTAAAAAAATGGCCTGAGGAAAACTGGCTACTCAAAAATATATATATATATATTTTCTAAAACAAAAAAATAGCCAGTCTTTTTTTTTAACTGAATAAATATCTTAATTAAAGAGCTATTTAATTAAAAAAGATACATACAAACTATTAGAGTACTTAATAAGCATTGGCTCGGTTGAAGGAATGGTCTTTTTCTGCAAAATAATCAATTAACTATTGAGATTGTGTAGGTTGGCCTGCAACAAACTGAAGCATTTGATCCAAGGGGACACAAGTGCTCAAGGTGATATAAAAAGTATACTTCAGAAGTAAAACAGAGAAATGTGCTGTAAAGGTCATTTTGAAGGCGAGTGACAGATTACCAGACAGTATGTCATCCATTTCTAACCTACAGAAACAGTTGCCTGTGTGACAAAATTTAAAAGAAGGCTACAAAACAGTTAGAGCTAGCATCAATGAAGGAGAGCTCAAGATGACACTTCGTATCAGACATTTAGCATACCAAACTTCGAAGCTGCAAAACAAACTTCTAGGGTTAGAAAAACAGATCCTGGAAGAGTGAGGACACTGGCTGTAGAAGCAGACATTTAAAGGGGCAGTGTATAAATCTGTGTTGTGGCAAGACCATTAATCCAGCAACTGGCAAGACTACAAAAAACCTGGAAAAAAACATTCCAGTGGAACATTGTTTTCCACATGGGGTGGGGGGCCTTGCTCTTGATCCAGATGTCTGACCAAATTTGGTTGTAAAAGCTGAGTGAATGTTTGCGGAACAAATGCATAAATGGAAGTGAGGACAAAGAAGGTTCTAGCGTTGTATCTATGTTCTATGTTTTGCCCTCTTGCGATGCCTGGAGACTGTAGGGATTTGGATGAAAGACAATGTACTTAGACTGAATCCTGAAAAACTGAGTGACTTTGGGTGCATGGAGTCTCAAGATCTGAAGGTTTGCCAACCTTAGTTCTGGATGGGGCTGCACTATCTTGCTTAGACCCAGTTCGCTTCCTAGGGCTTCCCCTGGACTCATCATGTCTCCTGCCTGAAGAGCAGGTGTCAAGCGTGATCAGGAGAACTTTTGCACAGTTTCTGTTTGTGCACCTGTTGCAACCTTTCCTGGATCATGATACCGTGCGCTTAGTTACTCAAGTCCTGGTCATCTCTTGCCTACGACTACTGCAATGTGTTCTACATCAGGCTACCCTTGAAATCCATTCCGAATCTTCAGCTGGTGTAAAGTGCAGCAGCCAGAACAGTCTTTGGGGCTCCTAGGATGGTCCATATTACATCTCCGCTCTGCAAACTTCAGTGGCTACTGATCTGCAGTTCAAGGTTTAGTTATGACCTTTCAAGCCCTTAATGGCATAGGAACAAGCTACCTGATAAACCGCCTCATCCAGCTAGGACAAGCCCATTCTACTTGTACTTATTTGCACCCTAGGACTCATTAAGTGTTGTACCTTAGAATTCTTGATGATCTTTTTCTTTTATGTACACTGAGAGCATTTGCACCAAGACAAATTCCTTGCGTGTCCAATCACACTTGGCCAATAAAAAAATTCTATTCTATTCTATTCTGGTGGAGAAGGCCTTCTTTGGATCCCATCTGTCAAAAAACACCAACTATCAGGATCCAGAAGAAGAGTCTTCTCTGCTGCAGTAGCTGCCCTTTGCAATATCTTACACTCTAAGTCACGGGTGTCAAACCCAGTGTGTCATGCCATCACGTGACATTTCACGATGTTTTTCCATTTGTGGAGCTGGGATGGGGTGGCCTGCGCATGACATTTCCGGCCTGTGGGCCAACAGTTTGACACCCCTGCTCTAAGGTAAGATCTGCCTCCCATCCTCCTATCTTTCTGAAAGAGCCAGAAGACCTGGCTCAGCTGGTTGGCCTGGAGATCAAAGGATGGATTTCCACATTGGAGATGGCTGCTAGATTGATAGCAGACTCCACCTCCCCGCCCCCCTGCTCTCTGCTCTCCATCCATCCATTTTTTGAGTTATCATATTGATATATTCTCCGTGTGTTCCTTTTTCATTGTTTATTTTATGAGTTCTGTTATTTTACTTCTATTTACATTCCTTTCATTTTCTTCCTTTGTATTATTGTAAGCTGCCTAGAGCAGCTTACAATAAATTTAACAAACAAACAAATAAATAATGTTCATTAAACCCATGGAACTTTGGGTGCTCATAACTCACTAAAAAGTTTCTAACTGCTCTTCTAACTACCCTGTTTCCCCCAAAAATAAGACATTCCTGATAATAAGCCCAATCGGGCTTTTGAGTGCATGGCACTTATTTCAGGGTTTAAAAAAAATATAAGACAGGGTCTTATTTTCAGGGAAACACAGTACTGCAAAGGGGAAAACAGAGAAAGGGTGCCCACTGACATGTTATCCCTTCACCTGCTGTGCAAAATTAGCTCCTTCAGGATGCACTATTCCTGTCACCAATGGGAGAAGCTTGAAGAAGAGAAAGAAAGGAGAGCCCTTGATTATAAAAAGCTTATAAAACTTTAAGGCTAGTTAGAATTTCAGAGGAAATTCTACAATGGTATAAGACCTGCCTATTTTTGCCATGGGGCAAGTGGACAATGCAGAAAAACCCTATGTCTGGGCATTATGTGCCCTAAAGTGAATGCAGATGAGAGCAGTATGGCTATGCAAAGTTAATTATTCAAAAGAACACTGGAATGGCCCACTTGTCTTCTAGAATGTGGCAACGCAGCTGTTACATGACATAAGGCAGCAGTTTTTTGGAAGTTAATATTCCAGAATGGAAAGTGGTTGGAAATAGAAAGATCAGTATCTTCCAAAATAAAAATAGATGGTTTGCCTAGAACAGGGGTCAGCAAACTGTGGCTCTGGAGCCGCATGTGGCTCTTTTACCCTTCTGTTGCGGCTCCCTGCCACGCATAATATGCGTCAAAATCGCCAATGTGCGATACCCGCCGGCACACAATTTATTGAGCTTTTCAACCATGGATAAAACCAAGAAAAGAAAAGTTTCAGGAGAAAACAGAGTGTTTAATTCAACTACATATGCTAGTTTTGTGGTTGCTCAAGAAATAGTCAGGCATTGGAAGGGTTTTGTGGCTCCCGGTGTTTTCTTTTCTGTGGGAAACGGGCCCAAATGGCTCTTTGAGTGTTTAAGGTTGCCGACCCCTAGCCTAGAACATTCTTTTGTTCACAGTTACAGAGCAACCTCTGAGTTCAAAAATCATAATTTACAAAAAAAAGCAGTACTTCATTCAGATTGCCACTATGTTATCAACACTGCAATATCAAAGTTGCCTTATGCTTAATACAACCAAGATGTTATTTTTCCCATCTACTACTTTCTATTCTGTTGTGTGACTCTCCAATATTTCAAGTAAAGCAAAAAAAAACAAAAAAAAACAACCAACCCTTCTCATTAGTCACTCCTCTCTTTTTTTGAAACTAGAGATGCCATGAATCTTTTGACTGTGAATTATTTGTAACTCTTATCACTAAACTACAATTTTCTCCACTGGACTCTGAAATCTGCAGAACGTGCAGATACAGGCATGAAAGAGGCACCTTATTTGTCCACAGCAAAGGCAAGATGGCATATCAGCCAAGCAGGTAGGGGATAAAAGTATTAAAGAAACTGATTAAAATGTTGGCATTTTTCTCTATGCTGTAATAATAAAGTGGACGCAAAAGGATTTGAAATTTGAGTTACAACAAAAGATCTATTTTTCTTCGGAATCTCTAATAGCAAAAAACAGCCTTTGTGTATATATACTGTATATCTTTCCAGGAACCATTTCCCATTATCTTTTGCTATGGCAAAATGTATTTATATTGTCATTAAGTCAGCCAATTCCCGGCTCCATACATTAATTAACTAATGTCTCAGTTTAATTACTCAATCACTTTCAGTGATGCTAAATTGCGCTTAGGTTTTTTTAATTTTAATTTTGTGATTCAAAATAGCTTGCCATTTATTATCCTCCTTCAGGAAAAGAGACCTCCTTAATGGAAGTAGGTATGTACAGATCATGGCTGGATTTACATAGCACATTCTGTCCTAATACAATGTATATGTTTATGACTTTGAGCACAAAGTTATTTTTGGCTTCTAGTATAGTGTAATATTTGAACCCAGACATTGCAGCCTATTCCTCAAATCACAATTGACAGACAAAGCCTATAGTCTGTTTACCTGTATAAACTTTCAATGAGAACGCAGGTTGAAACCAAATTTACATTCAGTTTTGGATGCGTTCACCTAAATAAACTTTGGATGTGTTGGCCCTAATTTTACCTCTCCACGCACACATGCTCAAATACCTAATTACTACTGTAGTAAACAGCAGGACTGATTCAAACTAGCAGACAGTCTACAACAGGTTAATAAACATTCAAAATCACAAAGATATCCCCAAATCCCAAAGTCTGCACCTCTGACCTTGTTCATAATTAACACCCTTGCCGAGTGGCCTTTGGCAAGATGGGCAGCAAATAAATGTAATAAATAAATAGCCTGTAGAAATGCAGGTATTTACACGAACTGCAGAATATTCAGTTCTGCAAATGGCAAGACTGTGGCTCAACAGGCTAATGCAGTCTGTTATTAACACAGCTGCCTGCAATTACAATTACTGCAGGCTTGAGTCCCACCAGGCCCAAGGTTGACTCAGCCTTCCATCCTTTATAAGGTAGGTAAAATGAGGACCCAGATTGTTGGGGGGGCAATAAGTTGACTTTGTAAATATACAAATAGAATGAGACTATTGCCTTACACAATGTAAGCCGCCCTGAGTCTTCGGCGAAGGGCGGGATATAAATTCAAATAAAAAAAACCCAGCAAATTGTGTGCTTTACAAAGAAGTGAGACACAATAGATAGTAAAATACACCTGTTATCAAAAGACCCCAATAAAAAACCAAAGAGGAAACCACAAGCAAAAAAATCTTACTTTAAGATTCAGAGGTTTATTTCATGAGCAATTTGGAACACGAACAGCTATCATAGCAATGCAATTTCATGACAAAAGCTTACACTATTAAACCCTTGCAATGGGGTCCAATGATACATGGCAAGTCCTACAAGGACTGCTATTGGGCAAAGGACACCATTCTCATCTCAAGCCACATTTCTTGTACCTTCTTTTTTACTGACATACGCATTCCATAGTTTCACTTCAGTGTTCTTTCTTACATTCTTACTGACAGTCACTCTCTGCAAACACCGTGTACATCTCAAACCTCTCCATCAGCTATTTTCAGTTCCTAATTCTCACAGTTTCAATGTTCTGGTGCCAAATGTATCTCAAAACCACGTACTTTGCGAAATCACATTTCACAGCAACAGCTCAGCAGGATTACAAATAGTTCTGATGCATTTTGAAATCTTTCTGTCTAAAGTTTGGCTCATGTAGCTTTTTTAGGGCCTGCTATCCTTCTGAGACGTTCGGACTCTGGTAGTCCAGTAGGCTATTTGTCCATTTCTCACACACCATTCTGAAATCAAATTTCTTATTTGCAAATAAATAAGGAATATTTATTTAGAAATGCCATTATACTGTTTGTTAAAGTTGGTGGAACTTTTTTTTTTTTTGGCTTCTGGACAAAATTTCCTCCAACAAGTAAAATCAGTACAGTATGTACTAGACTCTAGATAGTGACATTCCAAGTTTTTGCCTTTTAAAGGTCACAGCATAAATCCTTCAGCCGATTCCTAAAATAATGATTTGCAGTCACCAATAATTTGCATAGAGTGATCCTAAGCCCCTCCCCCCCTTTATATATTCAGGTGCGCAATTCAAAAAAGTTCAAGGGGCGAGATTTATTGATTTTAAATATAGAGCCACTGCCTACTATGCTAAGCGTCCCAGATGGTGTATGAAATTAATAAATACGTTTTAAAATCAATTAAAATGCAATTAGATACAAATACAGACAATGCAACAATAAGCAAAACAATGGTCAGACCGCCAAAAATAACAGCCAGATCGGGCTGGTTTATTAAAATAATAGGCACACTGTTATTTATTATGAATAAGCTGAAAAATACTGAACAGTTGCTCTATCTAATAGTCTTGCCATCAGCTTTTTCCTTATGCTTTTCATCTGTCATCACGTGACTCTTTTGACTTTCTTATCTGTCAGAGCACCAGTTTGTTTTTTCACTCGGCTGTTATCTCTTATTCTTCTGCTAACATATCCCTCCCTTCAAAACACTGTCACTTTCCATAGTTCTGAATCTCAAAGCTAAAAGATGCTTGCAGATTCTTGAAGCAAGGCAAGAGACAAACATTAGGATTTATGATCAGAACTAGCTACAGTTATTTCATATTTGGTGCTGATTTTGACTTGTGATAAAAAGTACAGGCTGTGATGATCACATGCTTCAGCTTACCGAAGAGCTTACAGTATCTCACTTGGAATGAACTTCTTACTTCTGTATGAATTCTCATGATGTCATTGAGTGGACTTGCAAGAACCAATTTTCCCTCTAGTTCTTAGTGTTCCTTATTACAAGCCCCAGTGAAGAGTTTATAAGGATATTCCCACTGTCTCTAAGTTGTGGGAAGACAAAGCTCAAGTATATTTTTCCAGCCAAGTTTCCCTTCCTTTCTTAACCCCTTCCATCATAAAGTGTGGTTTAGCTAACCTGAACTTTTTCGGTTCCTGACTTTCTTTGCCAAGGCTGCCTGGCTCACTCTTGGCATTCTCATTGGCTCTGAGCACCTTCAGCTTCTCTGTACTTCTTCCTTTTTCTTGTTCTCTTATCTTACTTAAAATATATACAGATGCTAACTCACACTCAGGTTATGGTCTTCAAAATCTAGAATCAATATTCATCTGAGTGTACTTGCTGCAGAGACTTCTGGAAGGGCAAACACTCTGCTAATAGTTTGGGTCTTCTCTCTTAGGATATAAAATTTAAATAATCAACCATATGATTGCAGTTGTTATTTGCTGGCATTTTTTAATGTGCTGATAAATAACACTGCAAATGTTCTCAGTCTTTAACAAATGAGTGTTCCATAACATTAGATCCTACTACTGTGCATTAACCTAGGACATTCCAGGGGTCGTCTGGAAGATCCTAGATCAGGAGTGTCAAACTCAAGGCCCGTGGGCCAGATCCAGCCCATGGGGTGCTTAGATCTGCCCTGTGGGGCTGCCCTGGAAACAGTGCAGGATGGCCCGCGGTGCCTCTGGCAGTGAAAATAGAGCTCAGGAGGGCCGCGCTGCGACAGCCTCCTGCAACCTTTTGCCAGCGCTGAGCTCTGTTTTTGCTGGCAGAGCACTCGGGCCACCACAGGTCCGACACAAGTGACGTCGAGATGGCCACACTCACCCTGGCCCCGAGGTCAAACACAACCCTGATGTGGCCTTCAATAAAATGGAGTTTGACACCCCTGTCCTAGATCATTAAATGATCACATTCATTAAGTGAATGTGATTACTTTTTTAATGCTAAAATTAAGTCATAAAGCATGATTTATAAGCCACTTTTTCTAAGCCAAAATAAATCAAACCCTATTATGTTTTAGTGCAATTGTATGAAAGATCATATGCTGAATCCAGATTTCCTCTCTAATTTTATTGGTGGTTAGGTGTTTGCTGCTAGGAGTCCAGTTGATATGAGGCTCTGATTGGCAGCTGATATGTTGCTATTTATTTATTTATTTATTTATTTGATTTCTATACCGCCCTTCTCCCGAAGGACTCAGGCGGTGTACAGGCAAAAATAAAACAGATAGTACAATATACAATTTAAAATGCAATTAAAAAACTTATTTTAAAATTGGCCTGAAAAGTATACAATGAACTAAAAACCCCATTTAAAATTAGTTAATAAAATTTAAAATTTAATAAAATTCAATTTAAGCCAGCCGCGAATAAAAGATGTGTCTTCAGTTTAGCGACGGAATGTCCGAAGGTCAGGTATTTGGCGTAAACCGGGAAGTTCGTTCCAGAGTGGGAGCCCCACAGAAGGACCTTCCTGGGGCCGCCAGCCGACATTGCAGCGGGCGGCACCCTGAGAAGTCCCTCTCTGTGAGGCGTGCGGGTCGGTGGGAGGCATGTGGTAACAGCAGGCGGTCCCGTAAGTACCCAGGCCCTAAGCCATGGGCGCTTTAAAGGTAGTAACCAAAACCTTAAAATGCACTCGAAAACCACAGGTAGCCAGTGCAGTCTGCGCAGGAGGCGGTGTTATATGGGAGCTACTGGAGCTCCTCTATCACCAGCGCAGCTGCATTCTGGACTAACTGAAGCCTCGAGTGCACTTCAAGGCCCATGTGAGAGCATTACAATAATCCAGCGAGGTAACGGCGCATGAGTGACCGTGCACAAGGCATCCCGATCAAGGAAGGCGCAACTGCGAACCAAGCGAACCTGGTGGAAGGCCCCTGGGCGGCCGTCAAATGATCTTCAAGCGACAGCCGTTCATCCAGGAGGACACCTAAGTTGCGCACCCTATCCTTTGGGGCCAATAACTCGCCTCAACAGTCAGCGCGGCTGCAGCTGACTGAATCGGGTGCCGGCATCCACAGCCACTCCGTCTTGGAGGATTAAGCTTGAGCCTGTTTCTCCCCATCCAGACCCGTCACGGCTTCCACACAGGACAGCACTTCAACAGCTTCATTGGGGTGGCCTGGGGTGGAAAAGTACAGCTGGGTGTCATCAGCGTACAGCTGGTATCTCACCCCAAAGCCACTGATGATCTCACCCAGCGGCTTCATATAGATGTTGAACAGAAGGCGAGAGAATCGACCCCTGCGGCACCCACAAGTGAGGTCCCTGTGACCTCTGCCCCCTGTCAACACCGTCTGCGACGGTCAGAGAGATAGGAGGAGAACCACCGATACACGGTGCCCCCCACTCCCAATCCCCCCAACCGGCGCAGCAGGATACCATGCTAGGCAGGAAGTTGAATGGTTAGACCAGGGGTCTGCAAACTTGGCTCTTTTAAGACTCGTGGACTTCAACTCTGCAAGCTGGCTTCAAAGCTGGCTTAGGAACTCTGGGAGTTGAAGTCCACAAGTTTTAAAAGAGCCAAGTTTGCAGACCCCTGGGTTAGACCATTTTCAGGGACCAAAGGGAGTGGCTGAATCCTGTGGAACAGCAGCTTCCGAGGTCTCCTCTAAGGTTGATAGTGGCATCTATAATTGGTGGAGATTGTGAAATGAAAAGCTTCCAAGCCTGGAGGTATATGGTCTGAAACTGGAAGTTAAAGCAATGGGGGGGAAAAGATAGGATCATTTCAGTTCTGATGGACAGGTGGACAGATCAC
>NW_026681993.1:0-13186 GCF_028640845.1 Ahaetulla prasina | reverse complement strand
TAAGCTTGAGCCTGTTTCTCCCCATCCAGACCCGTCACGGCTTCCACACAGGACAGCACTTCAACAGCTTCATTGGGGTGGCCTGGGGTGGAAAAGTACAGCTGGGTGTCATCAGCGTACAGCTGGTATCTCACCCCAAAGCCACTGATGATCTCACCCAACGGCTTCATATAGATGTTGAACAGAAGGGGCGAGAGAATCGACCCCTGCGGCACCCCACAAGTGAGGTCCCTCGCGGTCGACCTCTGCCCCCCTGTCAACACCGTCTGCGACCGGTCAGAGAGATAGGAGGAGAACCACCGATACACGGTGCCTCCCACTCCCAATCCCCCCAACCGGCGCAGCAGGATACCATGCTAGGCAGGAAGTTGAATGGTTAGACCAGGGGTCTGCAAACTTGGCTCTTTTAAGACTCGTGGACTTCAACTCTGCAAGCTGGCTTCAAAGCTGGCTTAGGAACTCTGGGAGTTGAAGTCCACAAGTTTTAAAAGAGCCAAGTTTGCAGACCCCTGGGTTAGACCATTTTCAGGGACCAAAGGGAGTGGCTGAATCCTGTGGAACAGCAGCTTCCGAGGTCTCCTCTAAGGTTGATAGTGGCATCTATAATTGGTGAAGATTGTGAAATGAAAAGCTTCCAAGCCTGGAGGTATATGGTCTGAAACTGGAAGTTAAAGCAATGGGGGAGAAAAAGATAGGATCATTTCAGTTCTGATGGACAGGTGGACAGATCACAGGAAATGGATTAATTATTATTTATTAAGCAAGACTAAGGCTTATTTCTGTATGTGGCTAAAAAAAAAATCCTGCCTGAAATACATGTGTTGGTGTCTGTCATGCCGCTGTCGGAGTATGAATCCGAAGGGGAAGAGGAACCGCTGACAGAGAGTGAGAGAGTGGCTCTCCATTCCGTTTTCCATTGGCTGTGGAAAAAACTGGGGAAGAGCAAAGTCAGGCTGGTCAGAACAAGGGAGAGGGGGTTCAGATGAAGACCAAGGCCCACCGCCTCCTCATCCTAGGCAGCGCAGGGAGGAATGGAGAAGAGAGCAACGTGGATTGTGTGGCTTACGAAGGAGGAAAGGAACCCGATCCTCTTTACAAGGCACAGGTGCTGCTAGAATTTAAAAGGAAAGGCAAATGGTAGGGGCATTTGTCGGTAACAAACACTGAGTTTATCTGGTGTTTCTTTGAATCCTGGCATCCTCCCAGCTGGTTTGATTTATTGCTGTGCTGCTTTACTTGTGGAATTCCTTATTTTGCTTGCCCTGCCAGATTGATTCCCTTGTCTTGCCTTTGGATTTTTTGTTAGAAGTTTTCTGCTTACAATTTATTTATTTATTTATTTATTAATAAACATTAAAACCCAATTAAAACTAATGTTTGGGACAGAAGGATTGCCAGCCAAAGACTACTACAGGTTGGTGGAAGAGCTCTCTCCAGGCCGGAGAGTTGAAAGGGACGTTGGGGGCACAGTTGGTGATAATAAAGGGACTCATATCAGTTCTCTGGCTGTGTTGCCTTTGTGTCACGCCCCAGGTCATCATGTCTGTGTCTGTTACATAAAATATTATTATTCCATTATTCAATATTATTCAATTTTTATCCAGAGATACCAATAGGCTCCTAAAGAAAATTCTTACTAGATCACAAAAGCTAAGTGATTTCAATCACCCTTACCGGCAACCAGTCTGTTGGATTAACCTTTGGAACTCCAAGTTAAGTTAAAACTGTGTAACTCTAAACTGCAGAGTTCCTAGAAAACCTCTGCTGTGCTAAATTGTACAGGGATGGACCCTAGAACCCTTGTTTCATTGTTCTATTATTAAAACACATTTTTAGCATAAGTCCCAGCTTGGTTTACATCTGGATATTTGAATTCTTCTTGAGTATTAAATAAACTCTTGGATTCATCTGAAGGTATCCCCTATGGTTACTCATATTTGCATAAATCAAACAATATTGCATGCCTTAGAGAACTCTTTACTGAAAACGTGCACATAGAAGTGATCAGAAATGCTAACATAAAGATTCTAACTAGCAGACAATTGGCTACCAAGTCAGGTTCAGGATTTGGTTTTGATGCGTTAGACCTTAAGTATATGTGGCAGACTGTTTTCTTCGTTGCAGATCACTGAGATGATTGGAGGAAATCAGGTCATCTTCCTGTGTGAGCAGAACAGCAGTTATTTGGGGAAAGGAATTTACTGCAGCGGCACATATTCTGGAAATTGTAACGGGCAGAAGGAATAACCTTGAGGTATAGGAGGAAGAGTCACAAGCAGGACAACACTCAGATAAAAGAAACCTGAGCGAGAGGCATGAATGTAATTTGAGAAAGCATCTCAGCCATGACTCCCCCTAGTTTTCATGAAAATAAAAGGAGGGAGGGGGGAGGAGAGAAGCCCATTCAGGAAAGATTCTATTACCCTATAATAAAAGTAACAGTAGTTTTCGTGTTTTTGTTTTGCAAGTTTGGTCTACCTTAGAGGGTTGGCATCAATCTTGTACTGCTTGAATTGAGTTTTAATCATGGTATTGACAACCAATGTTTCTGAACCTTGGCAACTTCAAGATGTATGGATTTCAACTCTCCAATTGGTTGGGGAAATTTGGGGAGTTGAAGACCTTGAGAAGCAAGTTTACTGGAACCAACACAGAAATGTATTAAATAAATAATAATTATGTACAAAACAGGAATGGAACATCGAACTGTCTTCTGAAAATTATTTTTCTTCCAGAATGTGCCAATTCAGATATATAAAGTAGTTCATACTTCTCTGAAATAAATTTTATACAACAGAAGTAGTTTGTAGTTTGTGGTATTCCTCATCTTCGGAATTTTTTGTTTTTCTATCCTGAAGTAACAGAAACATATTTAACACGTATATGAGAAAAAAAAATCAAGCCTTCTCTATGATTTATCTTAAACTCTGGATCTATATGTGTGACATAATGTGTCTGTGTATATATGTATACACATATACATATTGTATGTACACACACACACACACACACACACACACACACACCTTTAGCATAGATACATGAATTTAGCATTACTTTTGCATTGCTTTTGCATTGCTATCCATGCAATCAAACGTTCTCCCTGCTTTGTTTTTATGGTACAGTATTTGTATTAACATTCTTCTCCAGAACATTGTTTATTTAATGTAATAATTTAATAATTATTTAACTATTTAAAATGAATGGGTTAGTCTATGGAAAGAATAGACTGAGGTAAACATTTCTGAGGAATTCTAAATCAGAATCACTGATTGCATTATGCAATTTCTCCAAGTGTCTGTCCTCAAAATAGATTCATTATGAATAGATTGGGGTAAACAAAATCATCAATGTATCTGATTCCATCCCCACAGTTTTAAATTTGCTCTATTTTATTTCCTCATCAGATGTGAGGATTAGCTCCACTTTGCTCTGTATTCTGCCTTAATATAACAGTTTTATCTTTCATTTATATTCAGATACTTGTTTGGGGGCACTTTGCCTTATATGCTCTGACAAATGTGCTGAATAGGACAGCTCTAGAGATGAATCGGTTAATTAATTAAATAACTATTTTTGAATGCACTTTTATATCCAAAATCTGGAGAAGTGTAAATCCTGACAAATAAATAGATTTATGTTCATCTGTTGCTTTGGAAAGTATGAATAGATTTCCATTAAAAGTATAAATGGAACAAATTCCTCTCCTTTTCATTGCTTTGGTTCAAGTATGCACAGTATAGATTAGAACAGGGGTGGGTAATTAATTTTCCTAAGAGGCCACATGAGAAATTGGAATCTGATTTGATGTCCTCAA
The DNA here is from genome assembly GCF_028640845.1 of Ahaetulla prasina. Lineage (NCBI taxonomy): Eukaryota > Metazoa > Chordata > Lepidosauria > Squamata > Colubridae > Ahaetulla > Ahaetulla prasina. The sequence goes on along the minus strand of NW_026681993.1, from coordinate 9,369 downwards.
AATCCATCACCTCAACTCCTCAGACTGCTCCAAATGAAGGGGGAACACTGTGCACAAGTATTTTCTCTCCTCATCCTCCCATGGCTGCCAGCCAACTGAAGGAATGAACAGTAACTCTAAAGAGACGAACTCGATTCTTCTCTTGCCTCCAGTGGCAAACTTACTTACATTTGATTTCTAATTTCTGATTGATCTCATGTGGCCAAAGGGGCTGGATGTCACCCGGTGTGTGTTTGTGTGTGTGTGTGTGTGTGTGTGTAAAATGCCCAGGTCTGACCTAGAAACTCTTAATTTTGGTTTGTTCCCATAATGTGTCACTTTAATTTAATGATTATGGCTCCCCCAGATTAGGTGAGGCCTTTCTAAAGTAGTTTTGTTTGGTGAAGGCCCTGTGGTTAGGTTGGCCTGTTCCTGGTAACTACATTATGATTTACTAGATGTGAAGAATCACAAATTGGAATTAAGATTGCTGGCAGAAATATCAACAACCTCAGATGTGTAGATGATACCATTCTAAAGGCAGAAAGTGAAGAGGAACTAAAGAGCGTTCTAATGCGGGTGAAGGAGAGCGCAAAAGTTGGCTTGAAACTCAACTTTAAGAAAGATCATGGTTCCTGACCCTCTCAATTCCTGGAAAATAGATGGGGAAGAAATGGAGGTAGTGACAGATTTTATTTTCCTAGGCTGCAAGATCACCGCACATGGGGATTACAGCCAAGAAATTAAAAGACACTGGCTCCTGGGGAGGAAAGCTATGGCAAATCTAGACAGCATTCTAAAAAGCAGAGACATCACCCTGCCAACAAAAGTGTGTATAGTCAAGACTATGGTTTTCCCAGATGCAATATATGGCTGTGAAAGTTGGACCATAAGAAAGGCTGAGTATCAAAGAATTGAGGCCTTTGGACTATGGTGCTGGAGAAAACTCCTGAGTCCCTTGACTGCAAGGTGATCAAACCGGTCAGTGCTAGAGGAGATCAACCCTGACTGCTCTTTAGAAGGCCAGATCCTGAAGATGAAACTGAAATAGTTTGGGCACTTAATAAGAAGGAAGGACTCACTGGAGAAGACCCTAATGCTGGGAAAGAGTGATGGCAAAAGAAGAAGGGGATGGCAGAGAATGAAGGAGCTAGATGAGTCATTGAAGCACTCGTGTGAGCTTAAATGGTCTCCGGGGATGGTAGAGGACAGGAAGGCCCGGAGCAAAGTTTTCTATGGTGTCACGATGGGTTGGACATGACTTCGCAACTAACAACAACAAGACTATTGCTAACATAGTGTAAGCCGCCCTGAGTCTTCGGAGAAGGGCGGGATATAAATGCAAATAATAATAATAAAAAAAACAATAAAGATGTGAAGAAAAGAGCTGCTTGTTCTCCCAAATTTTAGTTATACATTTTAGTATATGTTTACAATCTTGACTGATTTTAGGATTTTAATTTCTTTCTAAAAGAGATGCTTTTGCTGGTTTTATGCTGAAACTATATTATCTGATGGGTTTTGATGGTTTTATGTCAATTCTTTTCTAAACCAGTGAATGAGTGTGTGAATTTACATTTTATTTTATGGATGCATTCCATTTGCAAACCAGCCAAACAGCTCTATTGATGGGCACTATAAATGATATAAATAAATAATCAGCCTTACAATCCTGAATTTCCCACTGGATAGTAGAAATGTGGGAAAGGTTCACTGCTAAGGCTATGGCCACTAGACCTGTGCTGCAAAATCCAGACAAGCAAAGTCTTACTCTTTAACCCAGACCTACTAGCCCTAGTTATTTTTTCCCCCTTTCCTTTCAATTGTGTCCAATTCTTAAAGAGTCCATGGAAAAAATACCCTGCAGTTTTCTTGATGAGGTTTTTCAGAAGTGATTTGCCATTGCTGTCTTCCTAGGGCAGGAGTTCTCAATATCTGGGCTGCAGCACACTACCAGGCCATGGTGTGTTTGGAACCAGGCTGCAACTGACCATCGCACACGTGCTGCTCATCTTGTGCAGGAAGCAGGCTGGCATGCAGGTACCCAGCTCAACTTGCATGAACGGTAGGTTGATGCTTTCGCACACCAACCTACCCAGTGGTGAAATGTCAATTTTTTTACTACCGGTTATGTGGGCGTGGCTTGGTGGGGGGGGGGTAATGTGACTGGGTGGGCAGGGCAACTTTTTTTTTTAACTTTTAAAAGCATTTTTTCTACAACCTCTTTGGCCGAAGAGGTTGTAAAAAAATGCTTTTAAAAGGCTCTGACGCTCCCAGCTGAGTTGCCTGATCATCAGAGGCTTTTGTTTTCTTTTAAAAGCATTTTTTTGCCTTTAAAAGAAAAAAAAAGCCTCTGACGATCAGGCAACTCAGCTGGGAGCGTCAGAGCCTTTTAAAAACATTTTTTTACAACCTCTTTGGGCAAAGAGGATCCCAGCTGAGCCATGCGAACATCAGAGGCTTTTTTTTTTATTTTTAAAAGCATTTTTTCGGCCAAAGAAAAAATGCTTTTAAAAGTTAAAAAAAAAAACATCTGATGATCATGCGGCTCTGCTGGGCATGGGGGAGGAAAGGATATTTGCTACCGGCTCTCCGAACCACCCGTCGCCATCACTACCAGATCGGGCGATCTGGTCCGAACCGGGAGCATTCACCCCTGAAACTACCCCTTGCATGGCCCAGTTCCCCTCCCCCCTGCCAGGCCACCAATCCGTAAACGTTGAGGACCACTGTCCTATGGGGAAAGAGCTCCAGTTGGCTTTGTCTCCATGGTAGAACTAGAACTCAACAGACTCCCAGTTTGTATCCTGATGCCTTAATTAGTACATCAAAGGGGTTCTCTAGCCCTGGTTGGGGTAGCATAAATAGTGAAGGTAGACTCCTCTTAAACCCACTTTTCTCTTTGCAAAGGCGTGGCTATATTTTATAATTCAGTTGCTCCACAAACTATAGTTTCTGTGTGTTTGGTGAGAGGCAAGCTTTGATGTAGAGCTCTTAATGTGAGACAATGCGAATGACATTTACTAGCAATCTTTTCTCCCCATTAATGAACGGTACTTCAGGGAGTGTAAAGGCAAGAGGCATATAATTTCTGAACTATTTAAATTGCTAATTAGATCTGTACAGGAGGTGTATTCCTAATGCAGATAATTACAACGGCTCCTAAGTGTTTGCTTTACAGTTGCTAATTACTGCAGAAGCCAATTAATTGCTGTTGACTTTTTGTATTCTTTTGCATATCACCAGTTAATATTTACATTCATAATGAAGACAAAATTGGCAAACACTGTGTCATTTTGTAATGAACAATTCCAGTGTCTAAACAATGAGCGCATTATCTCATTTGTGCCTGAAGAGTACAGCTGATTAGCATATGTTCTCTGCACATTAAAACAATGTTGCTCTTTCTTCTAAAGAGAGAAGCTGTCAGTTGGGCACAGTCTCTGCAGGTGTGGTATCCCTATGGTGCTAAACGACTCTTGTTCACAACTTATTATTATAATTTCCCACACCCAACCTTTACTCAAGTAGGTAATTTTACCAACCCAAAATGGTTATATTTTTCAGAAGCCTTTCTGGGTCCTAGTTTATGATGTTCTGAAGCCACAACATGACCCAAGGCCAATATGAATCTACTTTTCAATCTTCTTAGTGTTCTTAGAGGTCTCAATCCTTGTCCTTTAAGATTAGGACTTCAACTCCCAGAGTTCCTCAGCCAGCAAAGCTGGCTGAGAACTCTGGGAGTTGAAGTCCACAAGTCTTAAAGGGACCAAGGTTGAGACCCCTGCTTTAGAGACCCAGGGCAGTGGTGGGATTCAAGTAATTTAACGGTTCTCTGCCCTAATGATTTCTTCCAACAACCAGTTTGCCAAACTGCTCAGAAAGTTAACAACCGGTTCTCCCAAAGTGGTGCGAACTGGATGAATCCCACCACTGCCCAGGGGTCATGCTATCCCCCTGTGAAGAGCTCTTTCACATCACTTATGGGCAGAGTCAACCCTAGCTGGCTTCTTCTTTTTTTAATGAGTCAAAAATCCATTGGGTAAAAAACTCCATGGAACATCTACAAAATTAGCCTCTGTTTTCATGTTGTTCATGGAATTCCATTCCCTGTGATGCGAAATGAAACTCACTGAAGATAATGACACTTGCTTCTGAGAAAACGTCCGTGAGAGTGGATGGCACCCTGTTCTGTCCCCCTCGCTCCCGTCCGAGTGATGACTTAATTAGCCGGCAACTATCAGCTTCTGGCAGCAAACTAGCAAGCGTCTGCCAAGTGTCTCTGTTATCTATCTTGCTGCTGATGAGTCAACCAGGAACGAACAGTACTTCAGCTCTAGTTAAGCAGTTGATTTGCTTGCCACGAAGGGGTATAGCAGCCCTTGCTGCTTTTATATCCTATAGGGTGTGGCTCCATGACTCAGCACTTCCAAGCCCTGCCCCATCCTTGCTTCTGTTGTTCCCACCTCTCCTGCCTACGAACCCTAGGTTCCAGCCAGGCCTGATTGCCATCAGCCGGGTCTGGAGGCGTGGCCTGGGGGAGGGAAGAGTCAGGAAATGGAGGCCTCGTTATCTCCTCCACCTGGCCTGCCTCTGGCTCCTGGAGCTGAACCAGGGAAGCCAGTGCTCCAGGGTAAGTCCTGATGGCCCTTCCCCTCACTTTCCAAGTCACTTTCTGGCAGGGGCCCCAGCTGGGGGCACAGACACAACAGCACCCAACAATCTATTGGAACTCTCTAATTGGAACTAAAGTCTTCCTTTATATGGAATGCTGCCAGAAGGGTTTATTTATTGTGTGGAGGCTTCTCATTCTGCATGTGTTTTCTGTTTCGGTTCATGCATTAAAAGTTGCCAAAATTGGTTAGAGATAATAAGAACAAAGATGATGTCATGCTTTCCTGGAAAATTTCTTCCTTGACTAGACCACACATGCATCTTTCCTGTGTCAGTTCAATGTTGCAGAAAAACTGTGACAAATCAACTCCCTGTGTAATTACAGAAACTAAATGGGCAACATCCACTGACAATTACCAGGTTGTTTATGTGCATTGCTCTTTGATTTCCTGCCCTTCTTCTTCTTCTTGGTTTTTTACACTTAGACTGCAATTTTTTCAGACTGGCCCAACTTCACTGTATCTCAGATCTGGGGTATCTTCATAGTGGTCCATGCTGAACTATGGTGGATCAGTTTGGTAGAAGGACTCCCTAGATTCTGTGTGTAGAAACTTGCCCTTAACGTAAAAGCTTTAAAATGCAACTTAGCAACTTTGTCACCTGATACTGAACTATGGGGCAGGCTGTGCATTTTATACTTCTAATGTCTATGGAAATTCTCAGTCATCCAGTTCATAGTTGTCCCAAAAGTACTTTTTCATGAGACAACTGGACTTCCTGGTTTGTCTTGGAAGACGTTTCACTTCTTGTCCAAGAAGCTTCTTCAGCTCTGACTGGATAGTGGGGGAATGGAAGGATTTATACTCTTTGCAGACAGCTGGTCATTTGAATTCTTTTAGCGAATTGGTGGTTTAAATAGGTGTGGACTGTGGAGCCTTCTTGGAAATGTTGAAAGGACTATGTTGTAGACTGGCAATAGATGGGATGTTGTATCCCTCCCCCTCTGTTGAGAGAGGGCTGTTCAATTTTGACAAAGATGGCCTCTTTGATCTCTCTTTCAAATCAGAGGGATCCTCTCTCTTAGTCTGTTGGAATAACAGTAAGTCATAAGTGTCTTTTCAGGGTATAAGTAGAGTATTACATGTAGAATAGAACAGGTCTCAACCTTGGTCCTTTAAGACTGGACTTCAACTCCCAGAGTCTCAGCCAGCAAAGCTGGCTGAGGAATTCTGGGAGTTGAAGTCCACAAGTCTTAAAGAGACCAAGGTTGGAGACCCCTGGAATAGAAGACAAAGCATTGGAAAAGATCACAAAGTATCAAGATCTAAAATAAAAATTTGAAAGATTATGGCATAAATTTACCAGTCCCAGTGGTTATCGGCACACACTGGGTGCCACACCAAAACATTGTGGATGGCATTTAACAGACCTGCACATTGACAAAAATTGCATCTGTCAATTACAAAAGACCACACTGCTTGGGTTTGCACCACTGATATACCACATCCTTGGTTCTTGGGAAGAACTGAATGCACATCAAGACCAACACAGCTAAGAACTGGCAACTGTGACTTCACATTGTTGTAATCAGATAATAATGCAATCTCGAGACATGTGGAGCACCACTTCAACACTGTCAGCCTTGACACCATCAGTCAACTGCAAAAAGCAGCTTTGCTTGGAACAGCTTTTGTCCTGCAGTGACACCTCTAACACCATCAAACAACCACATCTGCCTATCCTAGGCCCTTGTGAAAGTTCAATAAGTGGATAAAAATGCCAATCTAAACAACTATCTGACTGTGTGACCAACCTTAATAAGTTTATTTAATAATAAGTATACTTTTCATAACTTTGAAGTATGTTTCTGTCCCTTTTGCTTTAGCATATAGGCAATGAACAGAGCATTGGGATGTTTAACCATGTAGGAAATGATAGAAGAAGGAAAGATTGTTGGCTGACAATTCAGTAGATTGAGAATGAAGACTCTATACACAGAAGACAAAGGTTCCAGCAGTGTCCATCAGCATCTAAAACTATCCACCAAGTCTACTGTATATTTTTCAAGGCTGGCACTTTATATGCTCAGAATGACCTTACTACAAATGGTGAATTTTCAGTTAGTATTTCTGGAGCAGGCTTAAATGTCCTCATCCTATCAGCCATTACTGATCAGACAGTCCCTAAGCTACATATAGTTCAAACTACCTTCACAATTATGCTAAGAAAAAAAAATGGAAATCAATAACTGCAATTTACAATTTTAAAGCTTAATATACAGGTAGTCCTTGATCACAACCAAGCTCAAAATTTCGGTTGTTAAGTGAGACAGTTGTTCAAGAGAGAAGAGAAGAGCAACAAAGAGGATTAGAGGACTGGAGGCTAAAACATATAAAGAATAGCTGCTGGAATTGGGTATGTCTAGTTTAATGAAAAGAAGGACTAGGGGTGACATGATACCAGTGTTCTGATATCTACGGGGTTGCCACAAAAAAGTGGGAGTCAAGCTATCCTCAAAAGCACCTGAAGGCAGGTCAAGAAGCAATGGATGAAAACTGATCAAGCAATACAGAACTTGGGAGAAATTTCCTGACAGTTAGAACAATTAACCAGTGGAACAACTTACCTCCAGAAGCTGTGAATGCTCAAACACTGAATGTTTTTAAAAAGAGATTGGGCAACTATTTTTCTGAAATGATATAAGGTTTCTGTCTGAGCAGGGGGTTGGACTAGAAGACCTCCAAGGTCCCTTCCAACTCTGTTATTCTATGTGAGTTTTGCTCCATTTTGGAACAGTTCTTGCCACAGTTGTTAAATGAATCCCTGAAATTCTTAAGTTAGTAACCCAGTTGTTAAATGAACCTGGCTTCCCCATTGACTTTGTTTATCAGAAGATTGTAAAAGGTTGTCACATGACCACAGGATACAGTAACCATCGTAAATATGAACCAGTTGTCAAACATCTGGATTTTGATCACATGATCATGGGGATGCTGCAAAGGTTGCAAGTATGAAAAATGGTCATAAGTCACTTTATTCAGTTCCCTTAAATGAACTGTTGCAAGTCAAGGACCACCTATATTCACAGTTCCTAGTTTAGCAACAACTAAAGTACTTAGACCTAAGATTAAATAAAGTCTTTTAAACCCATTCTCAATTGCCCATTTAACTAAACCATCAGGTCAATGGTTTTTCACTCCTTCAGATTATGTATCTGTGCCTCATAATGTGAAGATATGGCTATGTAATCAAATTAATATATGTGTAAGTGTTGCTGGCTTTATCCCCAGTCTAGTGAGCCATCCGACATTTCATCTGTGATATATTCTCACCCAAAATGTGTTTTTGTTTGGAATTTCAATTGATAGATGAATGGATGTGGCATAAAACCCCTACAAAATTGCTCAGACTTAGAAGAAGATTTGCAGTAACCAGCTGGCTAGAATTTTGTTGGCAGAGTTTGTCCATTGCAAGTCAACAGAGCCAAGATTTAGTCTTCTGTTAGGTCATCTGTCTCATCCCAACTGAGCATACGCTGACTATTTATAGGCTTAAAGAAATTATTATTCCTTAGCACATCTGAAAACATGTCACTGCTGGAGTATATGTGCCACTCATGAAGGAAAATTCAAATGCCATTTCTTTCTGACATCAGGTGGGGGGAAAAAATGGTTGGGAAAACATTTTTGGTTTTACTTTTCCACAAGAAAATAAACTTAAATTGCATGGCTTCCTATTCTATGCTCCTAAAAGCAGACTGTTAAAGAAACATGCCCTTCAACGTTCATCAATGGAGAATGAAGTCATTTTTAAAAAAATATTTGTGTAGTAATGGATGTATGACTAAATGGACTGTGTGGTATACTTAAAACCAGATGATGCCTGTAATTCTAATGTTTCAGAATATGTATTGAACTAAACTCACCTGCCCATAAAAAGCTTTTAGTAAACAGTCTTCTTGTTTTCACCGCAAACCAGAAGAATTGCACTCTTCCTGATGTTTTGGAAGATGAGCTACTTTGGCAACTTCAGAATCTCTCGTATCCTTATTGAAATGAAACATCAGTGTCAATCAAACCCAGCACATAATCCAACATGTTATTAAGCAGTGCATATTCTTTTATTGGACAATGTGTCAATTAACTTGGAACTGGGTAGCAGAAGAAAATTATAAGAAGACTTGTGCCAAATTTTACAGTATAAGAGATACTATAAGAAAGCAGAGTAAAAATGGAGACATAAATCAAAGATAACATAAAACTATGGGCCCAAGGAGATAAGCATGCTAAATTAAACTCAGTTAGATGGTTTAATTGTTAACAATTTAAATAATAACTGTTGGAAAAGCTACAGAATTGGAACTATAGCACATGAGCAAGAAATATATCCTTTGTAATATATGCTCGTGATGGCAAACTTATGGCACGGGTGCCACAGATGGCATGCAGCGCCCTCTCTGTGGGCACTTGAGCCATCGCCCCAGTTCAGCTCTGCCATACATGCGAGCGTGCCTCCCGCCAGCCATATGGTCTCTGCTGTGCATGCGTGGGGTGTGGGGCACGTGGGGGCCTGCATGTACATGCATGGGGATGCATTCACGGGGTGGGGTGCATGGGGACGCATGCATTGCAGTTTGGGGATTTGGGTTATACTTTGGGCGCTTGGTCCAGAAAAGTTAGCCATCACTGATATTTCCTTTAAAAACCCTAATTTATAATTGTCCTTTCTTTTGTTGTTGTTGTTAGTTGCTGAAGTCGTGTCCGACCCATCGCGACC
>NW_026681992.1:0-13187 GCF_028640845.1 Ahaetulla prasina | reverse complement strand
AATGGGCAAGTGGGTGGGAGGCCTTTGTTTTCTCACCGCTCTTTTCAGATCTCCCCAACAAAGACAAACTGGTAACTTATCTTTGCAAACCTTTCCTCTTGAGAACTCTCTTCAAAGCATAGGCAGGTTGAGAATCAAGCATTTGTGAAGTTCAGTCTTACTTACCTCAGGATTTTGTAGCAATATGTCAATGTGGTTTGTCAGGATAAAAGAGCTGGGCTCCATGCTGGCTAACAGTTTGTTTGAAGATGGTTACCAAATCCAGTGTTACTTAGTTTTCAGTGGCTTGCAGTGTCCTGCACTGACAGCAGTTTCCCTAATAGGTTCCTATTGAAGTCTACTGAATTAAAAGGCAATTGAATCAATCGGCATGGGCAAGTGGGGGAGGCCTTTGTTTTCTCACCGCTCTTTTCAGATCTCCCCAACAAAGATAAACTGGTAACTTATCTTGCAAACCTTTCCTCTTGTAGGAAGTCTCCTTCAAAGCATAGGCAGGTTGAGAATCAAGCCTTTGTGGGAGTTCAGTCTTACTTACTCAGGATTTTGTAGCAATATGTCAATGTGGTTTGTCAGGATAAAAGAGCTGGGCTCCATGCTGGCTGACAGTTTGTTTGAAGATGGTTACCAAATCCAGTGTTACTTAGTTTTCAGTGGCTTGCAGTGTCCTGCACTGACAGCAGTTTCCCTAATAGGTTCCTATTGAAGTCTACTGAATTAAAAGGCAATTGAATTTTAGCAATTCAATTAAAAGGCAATTGAACCGAATTAAAAGGCAATTGAATCGAATCGGCATGGGCAAGTGGGGGAGGCCTTGTTTTCTCACCGCTCTTTCAGATCTCCCCAACAAAGACAAACTGGTAACTTATCTTTGCAAACCTTTCCTCTTGTAGGAAGTCTCCTTCAAAGCATAGGCAGGTTGAGAATCAAGCATTTGTGAAGTTCAGTCTACTTACTTCAGGACATTCACGTTACATTTATACTCAGTAGTCATTGGACATTTTGGTCTGTTTTTCCATTTTCTCTGGCAAGAAAGTAGGTTCTTCTTTCCATCCATGGGTATGTAAACCTTCCTCTTGAGAACTCTCTTCAAAGCATAGGCAGGTTGAGAATCAAGCATTTGTGAGTTCAGTCTTACTTACCTCAGGATTTTGTAGCAATATGTCAATGGTTTGTCAGGATAAAAGAGCTCACAACGCTTTGTTCACCTAAATCAATCAAAGAGCTGGGCTCCATGCTGGCTGACAGTTTGTTTGAAGACAGTTTGTTTGAAGATGGTTACCTAAATCCAGTGTTACTTAGTTTTCAGTGGCTTGCAGTGTCCTGCACTGACAGCAGTTTCCCCTAATAGGTTCCTATTGAAGTCTACTGAATTAAAAGGCAATTGAATCGAATCGGCATGGGCAAGTGGGGCGGGGGAGGACTTCTCTCTCTCACCTGCTCCTTTCAGAACTCTCCCAACCAAAGATAAATCGATAACCTATATATTTAGTTTTACTTACTTCAGGATTTTGTAGCAATATGTCAGGGTGGTTTGTCAGGGTAAGATATTTCACGACCTTTGTTCCCCAAAATCAGTCCAAAGGGCCGGGGCTGTAGGCTGGCTAACTGGTGACTGAACTGATTATCCCAGGCAGTTTTTTTTCAAGACGTATTCCTATGTCAGTGCTATTTAGTGACAGCAATTTCTCTTTATCGGTTCCTATTGAAGTCTACTGAATTAAAAGGCAATTGAATTTTAGCAATTCAATTAAAAGGCAATTGAACCGAATTAAAAGGCAATTGAATCGAATCGGCATGGGCAAGTGGGGGGGGAGGCCTTTGTTTTCTCACCCGCTCTTTTCAGATCTCCCCCAACAAAGACAAACTGGTAACTTATCTTTGCAAACCTTTCCTCTTGTAGGAAGTCTCCCTTCAAAGCATAGGCAGGTTGAGAATCAAGCATTTGTAGAAGTTCAGTCTACTTACTTCAGGACATTCACGTTACATTTATACTCAGTAGTCATTGGACATTTTTCGGGTCTGTTTTTTCCATTTTCTCTGGCAAGAAAGTAGGTTCTTCTTTCCATCCATGGGGTATGCAAACCTTTCCTCTTCGAGTAACTCTCTCTTCAAAGCATAGGCAGGTTGAGAATCAAGCCTTTGTGGGAGTTCAGTCTTACTTACCTCAGGATTTTGTAGCAATATGTCAATGTGGTTTGTCAGGATAAAAGAGCTCACAACGTTTGTTCGCCTAAATCAATCAAAAGAGCTGGGCTCCATGCTGGCTAACAGTTTGTTTGAAGACAGTTTGTTTGAAGATGGTTACCTAAATCCAGTGTTACTTAGTTTTCAGTGGCTTGCAGTGTCCTGCACTGACAGCAGTTTCTAATAGGTTCCTATTGAAGTCTACTGAATTAAAAGGCAATTGAATCAATCGGCATGGGCAAGTGGGTGGGAGGCCTTTGTTTTCTCACCGCTCTTTTCAGATCTCCCCAACAAAGACAAACTGGTAACTTATCTTTGCAAACCTTTCCTCTTGTAGGAAGTCTCCTTCAAAGCACAGGTTGAGAATCAAGCATTTGTAGTTCAGTCTACTTCAGGACATTCACGTTACATTTATACTCAGTAGTCATTGGACATTTTTCGGTCTGTTTTTCCATTTTCTCTGGCAAGAAAGTAGGTTCTTCTTTCCATCCATGGGTATGTAAACCTTTCTCTTGAGGAACTCTCTTCAAAGCATAGGCAGGTTGAGAATCAAGCCTTTGTAGTTCAGTCTTACTTACCAGGATTTTGTAGCAATATGTCAATGTGGTTTGTCAGGATAAAAGATCTCACAACGTTTGTTCGCCTAAATCAATCAAAGAGCTGGGCTCCATGCTGGCTGACAGTTTGTTTGAAGACAGTTTGTTTGAAGATGGTTACCTAAATCCAGTGTTACTTAGTTTTCAGTGGCTTGCAGTGTCCTGCACTGACAGCAGTTTCTAATAGGTTCCTATTGAAGTCTACTGAATTAAAAGGCAATTGAATCGAATCGGCATGGGCAAGTGGGGGAGGCCTTGTTTTCTCACCGCTCTTTTCAGATCTCCCCCAACAAAGACAAACTGGTAACTTATCTTTGCAAACCTTTCCTCTTGCAGGAAGTCTCCCTTCAAAGCATAGGCAGGTTGAGAATCAAGCATTTGTGGAAGTTCAGTCTACTTACTTCAGGACATTCACGTTACATTTATACTCAGTAGTCATTGGATATTTTTCGGGTCTGTTTTTTCCATTTTCTCTGGCAAGAAAGTAGGTTCTTCTTTCCATCCATGGGGTATGCAAACCTTTCCTCTTGAGAACTCTCTCTTCAAAGCATAGGCAGGTTGAGAATCAAGCCTTTGTGGGAGTTCAGTCTTACTTACCTCAGGATTTTGTAGCAATATGTCAATGTGGTTTGTCAGGATAAAAGAGCTCACAACGTTTGTTCGCCTAAATCAATCAAAAGAGCCAGGGCTCCATGCTGGCTAACAGTTTGTTTGAAGACAGTTTGTTTGAAGATGGTTACCTAAATCCAGTGTTACTTAGTTTTCAGTGGCTTGCAGCGTCCTGCACTGACAGCAGTTTCCCCTAATAGGTTCCTATTGAAGTCTACTGAATTAAAAGGCAATTGAATCGAATCGGCATGGGCAAGTGGGGGAGGCCTTTGTTTTCTCACCGCTCTTTTCAGATCTCCCCCAACAAAGACAAACTGGTAACTTATCTTTGCAAACCTTTCCTCTTGTAGGAAGTCTCCCTTCAAAGCATAGGCAGGTTGAGAATCAAGCATTTGTAGAAGTTCAGTCTACTTACTTCAGGACATTCACGTTACATTTATACTCAGTAGTCATTGGACATTTTTCGGGTCTGTTTTTTCCATTTTCTCTGGCAAGAAAGTAGGTTCTTCTTTCCATCCATGGGGTATGCAAACCTTTCCTCTTCGAGGAACTCTCTTCAAAGCATAGGCAGGTTGAGAATCAAGCCTTTGTGGGAGTTCAGTCTTACTTACCTCAGGATTTTGTAGCAATATGTCAATGTGGTTTGTCAGGATAAAAGAGCTCACAACGTTTGTTCGCTAAATCAATCAAAGAGCCAGGGCTCCATGCTGGCTAACAGTTTGTTTGAAGACAGTTTTTTGAAGATGGTTACCTAAATCCAGTGTTACTTAGTTTTCAGTGGCTTGCAGTGTCCTGCACTGACAGCAGTTTCCCCTAATAGGTTCCTATTGAAGTCTACTGAATTAAAAGGCAATTGAATCGAATCGGCATGGGCAAGTGGGGGGGGAGGCCTTTGTTTTCTCACCGCTCTTTCAGATCTCCCCAACAAAGACAAACTGGTAACTTATCTTTGCAAACCTTTCCTCTTGTAGGAAGTCTCCCTTCAAAGCATAGGCAGGTTGTGAATCAAGCATTTGTTGGAGTTCAGTCTACTTACTTCAGGACATTCACGTTACATTTATACTCAGTAGTCATTGGACATTTTTCGGGTCTGTTTTTTCCATTTTCTCTGGCAAGAAAGTAGGTTCTTCTTTCCATCCATGGGGTATGCAAACCTTTCCTCTTCGAGGAACTCTCTCTTCAAAGCATAGGCAGGTTGAGAATCAAGCCTTTGTGGGAGTTCAGTCTTACTTACCTCAGGATTTTGTAGCAATATGTCAATGTGGTTTGTCAGGATAAAAGAGCTCACAACGTTTGTTCGCCTAAATCAATCAAAAGAGCCGGGGCTCCATGCTGGCTGACAGTTTGTTTGAAGACAGTTTGTTTGAAGATGGTTACCTAAATCCAGTGTTACTTAGTTTTCAGTGGCTTGCAGCATCCTGCACTGACAGCAGTTTCCCCTAATAGGTTCCTATTGAAGTCTACTGAATTAAAAGGCAATTGAATCGAATCGGCATGGGCAAGTGGGGTGGGAGGCCTTTGTTTTCTCACCCGCTCTTTTCAGATCTCCCCCAACAAAGACAAACTGGTAACTTATCTTTGCAAACCTTTCCTCTTGTAGGAAGTCTCCCTTCAAAGCATAGGCAGGTTGAGAATCAAGCATTTGTAGAAGTTCAGTCTACTTACTTCAGGACATTCACACATTTATACTCAGTAGTCATTGGACATTTTTCGGTCTGTTTTTCCATTTTCTGGCAAGAAAGTAGGTTCTTCTTTCCATCCATGGGTATGTAAACCTTTCTCTTGAGGAACTCTCTCTTCAAAGCATAGGCAGGTTGAGAATCAAGCCTTTGTGGAGTTCAGTCTTACTTACCTCAGGATTTTGTAGCAATATGTCAATGTGGTTTGTCAGGATAAAAGAGCTCACAACGTTTGTTCGCTAAATCAATCAAAGAGCCGGGGCTCCATGCTGGCTGACAGTTTGTTTGAAGACAGTTTGTTTGAAGATGGTTACCTAAATCCAGTGTTACTTAGTTTTCAGTGGCTTGCAGTGTCCTGCACTCACAGCAGTTTCCCCTAATAGGTTCCTATTGAAGTCTACTGAATTAAAAGGCAATTGAATCGAATCGGCATGGGCAAGTGGGGGGGGAGGCCTTTGTTTTCTCACCCGCTCTTTTCAGATCTTCCCCAACAAAGACAAACTGGTAACTTATCTTGCAAACCTTTCCTCTTGTAGGAAGTCTCCTTCAAAGCATAGGCAGGTTGAGAATCAAGCATTTGTAGTTCAGTCTTACTTCAGGACATTCACGTTACATTTATACTCAGTAGTCATTGGACATTTTTCGGGTCTGTTTTTTCCATTTTCTCTGGCAAGAAAGTAGGTTCTTCTTTCCATCCATGGAGTATGCAAACCTTTCCTCTGCGAGGAACTCTCTTCAAAGCATAGGCAGGTTGAGAATCAAGCCTTTGTGGGAGTTCAGTCTTACTTACCTCAGGATTTTGTAGCAATATGTCAATGTGGTTTGTCAGGATAAAAGAGCTCACAACGTTTGTTCGCCTAAATCAATCAAAAGAGCCGGGGCTCCATGCTGGCTGACAGTTTGTTTGAAGACAGTTTGTTTGAAGATGGTTACCTAAATCCAGTGTTACTTAGTTTTCAGTGGCTTGCAGTGTCCTGCACTGACAGCAGTTTCCCCTAATAGGTTCCTATTGAAGTCTACTGAATTAAAAGGCAATTGAATCGAATCGGCATGGGCAAGTGGGGTGGGAGGCCTTTGTTTTCTCACCCGCTCTTTTCAGATCTCCCCCAACAAAGACAAACTGGTAACTTATCTTTGCAAACCTTTCCTCTTGTAGGAAGTCTCCCTTCAAAGCATAGGCAGGTTGAGAATCAAGCATTTGTAGAAGTTCAGTCTACTTACTTCAGGACATTCACGTTACATTTATACTCAGTAGTCATTGGACATTTTTCGGGTCTGTTTTTTCCATTTTCTCTGGCAAGAAAGTAGGTTCTTCTTTCCATCCATGGGTATGCAAACCTTCCTCTTGAGAACTCTCTTCAAAGCATAGGCAGGTTGAGAATCAAGCCTTTGTGGGAGTTCAGTCTTACTTACTTCAGGATTTTGTAGCAATATGTCAATGTGGTTTGGTTTGTTTGAAGACAGTTTGTTTGAAGATGGTTACCTAAATCCAGTGTTACTTAGTTTTCAGTGGCTTGCAGCGTCCTGCACTGACAGCAGTTTCCCCTAATAGGTTCCTATTGAAGTCTGCTGAATTAAAAGGCAATTGAATCGAATCGCATGGGCAAGTGGGTGGGAGGCCTTTGTTTTCTCACCCGCTTTTTCAGATCTCCCCAACAAAGACAAACTGGTAACTTATCTTGCAAACCTTTCCTCTTGTAGGAAGTCTCCCTTCAAAGCATAGGCAGGTTGAGAATCAAGCATTTGTAGAAGTTCAGTCTACTTACTTCAGGACATTCACGTTACATTTATACTCAGTAGTCATTGGACATTTTTCGGGTCTGTTTTTTCCATTTTCTCTGGCAAGAAAGTAGGTTCTTCTTTCCATCCATGGGGTATGCAAACCTTTCCTCTTCGAGGAACTCTCTCTTCAAAGCATAGGCAGGTTGAGAATCAAGCCTTTGTGGGAGTTCAGTCTTACTTACTTCAGGATTTTGTAGCAATATGTCAATGTGGTTTGTCAGGATAAAAGAGCTCACAACGTTTGTTCGCCTAAATCAATCAAAAGAGCCGGGGCTCCATGCTGGCTAACAGTTTGTTTGAAGACAGTTTGTTTGAAGATGGTTACCTAAATCCAGTGTTACTTAGTTTTCAGTGGCTTGCAGCGTCCTGCACTGACAGCAGTTTCCCCTAATAGGTTCCTATTGAAGTCTACTGAATTAAAAGGCAATTGAATCGAATCGGCATGGGCAAGTGGGGGGGGAGGCCTTTGTTTTCTCACCCGCTCTTTTCAGATCTCCCCCAACAAAGACAAACTGGTAACTTATCTTTGCAAACCTTTCCTCTTGTAGGAAGTCTCCCTTCAAAGCATAGGCAGGTTGAGAATCAAGCATTTGTAGAAGTTCAGTCTACTTACTTCAGGACATTCACGTTACATTTATACTCAGTAGTCATTGGACATTTTTCGGGTCTGTTTTTTCCATTTTCTCTGGCAAGAAAGTAGGTTCTTCTTTCCATCCATGGGGTATGCAAACCTTTCCTCTTCGAGGAACTCTCTCTTCAAAGCATAGGCAGGTTGAGAATCAAGCCTTTGTGGGAGTTCAGTCTTACTTACCTCAGGATTTTGTAGCAATATGTCAATGTGGTTTGTCAGGATAAAAGAGCTCACAACGTTTGTTCGCCTAAATCAATCAAAAGAGCCGGGGCTCCATGCTGGCTAACAGTTTGTTTGAAGACAGTTTGTTTGAAGATGGTTACCTAAATCCAGTGTTACTTAGTTTTCAGTGGCTTGCAGCGTCCTGCACTGACAGCAGTTTCCCCTAATAGGTTCCTATTGAAGTCTACTGAATTAAAAGGCAATTGAATCGAATCGGCATGGGCAAGTGGGGTGGGAGGCCTTTGTTTTCTCACCCGCTCTTTTCAGATCTCCCCCAACAAAGACAAACTGGTAACTTATCTTTGCAAACCTTTCCTCTTGTAGGAAGTCTCCCTTCAAAGCATAGGCAGGTTGAGAATCAAGCATTTGTAGAAGTTCAGTCTACTTACTTCAGGACATTCACGTTACATTTATACTCAGTAGTCATTGGACATTTTCGGTCTGTTTTTCCATTTTCTCTGGCAAGAAAGTAGGTTCTTCTTTCCATCCATGGGGTATGCAAACCTTTCCTCTTCGAGGAACTCTCTCTTCAAAGCATAGGCAGGTTGAGAATCAAGCCTTTGTGGGAGTTCAGTCTTACTTACCTCAGGATTTTGTAGCAATATGTCAATGTGGTTTGTCAGGATAAAAGAGCTCACAACGTTTGTTCGCCTAAATCAATCAAAAGAACCAGGGCTCCATGCTGGCTGACAGTTTGTTTGAAGACAGTTTGTTTGAAGATGGTTACCTAAATCCAGTGTTACTTAGTTTTCAGTGGCTTGCAGTGTCCTGCACTGACAGCAGTTTCCCCTAATAGGTTCCTATTGAAGTCTACTGAATTAAAAGGCAATTGAATCGAATCGCATGGGCAAGTGGGTGGAGGCCTTTGTTTTCTCACCCGCTCTTTTCAGATCTCCCCCAACAAAGACAAACTGGTAACTTATCTTTGCAAACCTTTCCTCTTGTAGGAAGTCTCCCTTCAAAGCATAGGCAGGTTGAGAATCAAGCATTTGTAGAAGTTCAGTCTACTTACTTCAGGACATTCACGTTACATTTATACTCAGTAGTCATTGGACATTTTTCGGGTCTGTTTTTTCCATTTTCTCTGGCAAGAAAGTAGGTTCTTCTTTCCATCCATGGGGTATGCAAACCTTTCCTCTTCGAGGAACTCTCTCTTCAAAGCATAGGCAGGTTGAGAATCAAGCCTTTGTGGGAGTTCAGTCTTACTTACCTCAGGATTTTGTAGCAATATGTCAATGTGGTTTGTCAGGATAAAAGAGCTCACAACGTTTGTTCGCCTAAATCAATCAAAAGATCCAGGGCTCCATCCTGGCTGACAGTTTGTTTGAAGACAGTTTGTTTGAAGATGGTTACCTAAATCCAGTGTTACTTAGTTTTCAGTGGCTTGCAGTGTCCTGCACTGACAGCAGTTTCCCCTAATAGGTTCCTATTGAAGTCTACTGAATTAAAAGGCAATTGAATCGAATCGGCATGGGCAAGTGGGGGGGGAGGCCTTTGTTTTCTCACCCGCTCTTTTCAGATCTCCCCCAACAAAGACAAACTGGTAACTTATCTTTGCAAACCTTTCCTCTTGTAGGAAGTCTCCCTTCAAAGCATAGGCAGGTTGAGAATCAAGCATTTGTAGAAGTTCAGTCTACTTACTTCAGGACATTCACGTTACATTTATACTCAGTAGTCATTGGACATTTTTCGGGTCTGTTTTTTCCATTTTCTCTGGCAAGAAAGTAGGTTCTTCTTTCCATCCATGGGGTATGCAAACCTTTCCTCTTCGAGGAACTCTTCAAAGCATAGGCAGGTTGAGAATCAAGCCTTTGTGGGAGTTCAGTCTTACTTACCTCAGGATTTTGTAGCAATATGTCAATGTGGTTTGTCAGGATAAAAGAGCTCACAACGTTTGTTCGCCTAAATCAATCAAAAGAGCCAGGGCTCCATGCTGGCTAACAGTTTGTTTGAAGACAGTTTGTTTGAAGATGGTTACCTAAATCCAGTGTTACTTAGTTTTCAGTGGCTTGCAGCGTCCTGCACTGACAGCAGTTTCCCCTAATAGGTTCCTATTGAAGTCTACTGAATTAAAAGGCAATTGAATCGAATCGGCATGGGCAAGTGGGGTGGAGGCCTTTGTTTTCTCACCGCTTTTTCAGATCTCCCCAACAAAGACAAACTGGTAACTTATCTTTGCAAACCTTTCCTCTTGTAGGAAGTCTCCTTCAAAGCATAGGCAGGTTGAGAATCAAGCATTTGTAGTTCAGTCTTACTTACTTCAGGACATTCACGTTACATTTATACTCAGTAGTCATTGGACATTTTTCGGTCTGTTTTTCCATTTTCTCTGGCAAGAAAGTAGGTTCTTCTTTCCATCCATGGGTATGTAAACCTTTCCTCTTGAGGAACTCTCTCTTCAAAGCATAGGCAGGTTGAGAATCAAGCCTTTGTGGGAGTTCAGTCTTACTTACCTCAGGATTTTGTAGCAATATGTCAATGTGGTTTGTCAGGATAAAAGAGCTCACAACGTTTGTTCCTAAATCAATCAAAGAGCCGGGGCTCCATGCTGGCTGACAGTTTGTTTGAAGACAGTTTGTTTGAAGATGGTTACCTAAATCCAGTGTTACTTAGTTTTCAGTGGCTTGCAGCGTCCTGCACTGACAGCAGTTTCCCCTAATAGGTTCCTATTGAAGTCTACTGAATTAAAAGGCAATTGAATCGAATCGGCATGGGCAAGTGGGGTGGGAGGCCTTTGTTTTCTCACCCGCTCTTTTCAGATCTCCCCCAACAAAGACAAACTGGTAACTTATCTTTGCAAACCTTTCCTCTTGTAGGAAGTCTCCCTTCAAAGCATAGGCAGGTTGAGAATCAAGCATTTGTAGAAGTTCAGTCTACTTACTTCAGGACATTCACGTTACATTTATACTCAGTAGTCATTGGACATTTTTCGGGTCTGTTTTTTCCATTTTCTCTGGCAAGAAAGTAGGTTCTTCTTTCCATCCATGGGGTATGCAAACCTTTCCTCTTCGAGGAACTCTCTCTTCAAAGCATAGGCAGGTTGAGAATCAAGCCTTTGTGGGAGTTCAGTCTTACTTACCTCAGGATTTTGTAGCAATATGTCAATGTGGTTTGTCAGGATAAAAGAGCTCACAACGTTTGTTCACCTAAATCAATCAAAAGAGCCGGGGCTCCATGCTGGCTAACAGTTTGTTTGAAGACAGTTTGTTTGAAGATGGTTACCTAAATCCAGTGTTACTTAGTTTTCAGTGGCTTGCAGCGTCCTGCACTGACAGCAGTTTCCCCTAATAGGTTCCTATTGAAGTCTACTGAATTAAAAGGCAATTGAATCGAATCGGCATGGGCAAGTGGGGGGGGAGGCCTTTGTTTTCTCACCCGCTCTTTTCAGATCTCCCCCAACAAAGACAAACTGGTAACTTATCTTTGCAAACCTTTCCTCTTGTAGGAAGTCTCCTTCAAAGCATAGGCAGGTTGAGAATCAAGCCTTTGTGGAGTTCAGTCTACTTACTTCAGGACATTCACGTTACATTTATACTCAGTAGTCATTGGACATTTTCGGTCTGTTTTTCCATTTTCTCTGGCAAGAAAGTAGGTTCTTCTTTCAAACCTTTCCTCTTCAGAACTCTCTCTTCAAAGCATAGGCAGGTTGAGAATCAAGCCTTTGTGGGAGTTCAGTCTTACTTACTCAGGATTTTGTAGCAATATGTCAATGTGGTTTGTCAGGATAAAAGAGCTCACAACGTTTGTTCCTAAATCAATCAAAGAGGGCTCCATCCTGGCTAACAGTTTGTTTGAAGACAGTTTGTTTGAAGATGGTTACCTAAATCCAGTGTTACTTAGTTTTCAGTGGCTTGCAGTGTCCTGCACTGACAGCATTTCCTAATAGGTTCCTATTGAAGTCTACTGAATTAAAAGGCAATTGAATCGAATCGGCATGGGCAAGTGGGGGAGGCCTGTTTTCTCACCTTTTTCAGATCTCCAACAAAGACAAACTGGTAACTTATCTTGCAAACCTTCCTCTTGTAGGAAGTCTCCTTCAAAGCATAGGCAGGTTGAGAATCAAGCATTTGTAGAAGTTCAGTCTACTTACTTCAGGACATTCACGTTACATTTATACTCAGTAGTCATTGGACATTTTTGGTCTGTTTTTCCATTTTCTGGCAAGAAAGTAGGTTCTTCTTCCATCCATGGGTATGTAAACCTTTCTCTTGAGGAACTCTCTTCAAAGCATAGGCAGGTTGAGAATCAAGCCTTGTGGAGTTCAGTCTTACTTACTTCAGGATTTTGTAGCAATATGTCAATGTGGTTTGTCAGGATAAGATCTCACAACGTTTGTTCCTAAATCAATCAAAAGAGCCAGGGCTCCATGCTGGCTAACAGTTTGTTTGAAGACAGTTTGTTTGAAGATGGTTACCTAAATCCAGTGTTACTTAGTTTTCAGTGGCTTGCAGTGTCCTGCACTGACAGCAGTTTCCCCTAATAGGTTCCTATTGAAGTCTACTGAATTAAAAGGCAATTGAATCGAATCGGCATGGGCAAGTGGGGGAGGCCTTTGTTTTCACCCGCTTTTTCAGATCTCCCCCAACAAAGACAAACTGGTAACTTATCTTTGCAAACCTTTCCTCTTGTAGGAAGTCTCCCTTCAAAGCATAGGCAGGTTGAGAATCAAGCATTTGTAGAAGTTCAGTCTACTTACTTCAGGACATTCACGTTACATTTATACTCAGTAGTCATTGGACATTTTTCAGGTCTGTTTTTTCCATTTTCTCTGGCAAGAAAGTAGGTTCTTCTTTCCATCCATGGGTATGTAAACCTTTCTCTTGAGAACTCTCTTCAAAGCATAGGCAGGTTGAGAATCAAGCATTTGTAGTTCAGTCTTACTTACTCAGGATTTTGTAGCAATATGTCAATGTGGTTTGTCAGGATAAAAGAGCTCACAACGTTTGTTCACCTAAATCAATCAAGAGCCGGGCTCCATGCTGGCTGACAGTTTGTTTGAAGACAGTTTGTTTGAAGATGGTTACCTAAATCCAGTGTTACTTAGTTTTCAGTGGCTTGCAGTGTCCTGCACTGACAGCAGTTTCCCCTAATAGGTTCCTATTGAAGTCTACTGAATTAAAAGGCAATTGAATCGAATCGGCATGGGCAAGTGGGGTGGGAGGCCTTTGTTTTCTCACCCGCTCTTTTCAGATCTCCCCCAACAAAGACAAACTGGTAACTTATCTTGCAAACCTTTCCTCTTGTAGGAAGTCTCCTTCAAAGCATAGGCAGGTTGAGAATCAAGCATTTGTAGAAGTTCAGTCTACTTACTTCAGGACATTCACGTTACATTTATACTCAGTAGTCATTGGACATTTTCGGGTCTGTTTTTTCCATTTTCTCTGGCAAGAAAGTAGGTTCTTCTTTCCATCCATGGGTATGCAAACCTTCTCTTGAGGAACTCTCTTCAAAGCATAGGCAGGTTGAGAATCAAGCCTTTGTGGG
>NW_026681991.1:0-13192 GCF_028640845.1 Ahaetulla prasina | reverse complement strand
AGGGAAGCCTCCTGGCAACAAGGTGGTGAGCCGCTCTTTGCATGACATTTAGATGTGCCAACCTGCTCTTAAAGCAACAGGGCCAGGAGTCCCATGCCACAAGGGCTACGTGCGTTCAATTAACTCGGATGCTACCAGCAATTTAAAGAGGTGTGTAAAGGATGAACCAAGGTCAAGCATGTTCCAGATGGTATGTTTGTTCTGTCAAGCTGTGGCTTGCTGCCCTGTGCGGAATGTTTGCAGCAAGGAGTTTGGATTTTTCAGATCGTGTCATAAACAAGTCTAGTAATTAATGGGATAATGTTAGGTTTTCCTTTGCATTCCCCCCCACCACCTTCTTTTTAATAATTTCACTGCCAGGTATGTAGTATATACCATTTGTAGTATATACCATTTTAAATGGTCGTGGTTGAGGACACATCATTAAAGCGTTACAGAGGAGACAGCAGTGAATCGACTTCTTTGGTTTCTTTTCCTCTGTTTCAAACATCACATGACATGGACTAAAATGCACGGATGACTGAACTATATATATATTCAAGAAAGTCATATGGCTGAGTTCTTGGCTGCTGTTTCACACTAATTGTAGAGAAATGGCACTTTTGAGGGCTATGCCCCTGCAATAAACGCCTCTATTAAAGAAATCAAAGAGAAGGCACGTCAGTGATATGGCACATGTTATTCACACCTAAGGAGGAGTTGCAACCTGTGGCCATTGCAGCTTCCTTTTATTTGCACCAATTTTTTTGAAAGACCTTCAATTTTCTTTCTCTCTCTCTCTCTTTTTGTCACTTATATGAAGCAAAAAGAAAAAAAGTAATGGGTTAAAATATCTTAGATGATAGGACTTCAAAGCATAATGTTAAATTCAATTTCAGAAAGATTTTGATATTTTTCTGTTTATTTTTGTAAGTCATCTTTCTCAAGATCTGAATGTTACACTTGTTGACAAATAGGTTTGTAGGAAGTTAGCACCCATCCTCTCCTAGGAAAATGAGATATTTTAGGAAATATTAAAAGGGCAGAATATTTCCCCTAAAAGGGAGGCAGAAATTCACCCTCCCCCCACCTTCATTAATGGGCCATTAAGGTCTGGGCCAGTCTATTCTACATAACAAAGATCTACTTCCTTCAGGTAGAGCCAGAGTAGGAATTGCTCAAAGCTCTTTCATGACATCATCACCCAGCAAGAGTCAACCAAGCCTGGGACTCAAAAGACAACCTATAAAGTTACCCCTGCATGGCCCCATGGGAGTCTGACAACCAATCAGAACACGAGCTCGAATTCAAAGCCCAAAAGAGGGTATAAAACCCAGGCACACTCAGCAACTCTGCCCCTTTTTACACCCAGGATCTCCAAGGCATGAGATTCTGTTCATCAATAAGCCTTCATTACAAGCAACTTCCATGAATCCAGGTCTTTTTCCCCACTTGGAACTGAACCCAAAAGAATATTTCTTCCAACAGGTTGATAGGTCTGTAATATCTACTAAAGTAGCGGTTCTCAACCTGTGGGTCGAGACCCCGTTGAGGGTCAAATGACGATTTGCCAGGGGTCGCCTAAGACCATCGGAAATATGGGAAGTATACTTGCGAGTTGAAGAATCGCGCTCCAATGGTTGACTCTTCAAGCCAGCTGCAGGCTCTTCAAATCGCTAGCCGAATTCGGCTTCAGGCGCAATGAATTAAAAAAGAGAGAAATCTTTGCTCTGATGTCTCCCTCTCAAGCCAGCTGCAATCACTCCCAATTGCCAGCCTAATCTGGCTTCAGGCACGATAAACTTAATAGGGGAGGAGTCTCCGCTTTAATGCCTCCGTCCTCAAGGCAATCACAAGCAGTTCAGATCACTAGCCAATACGGTTTCAGGCGCGATAAATTCAAAATGAAAATAATTTTATGGTTGGGGTCGCCACATCATGGGGAATTGTATTAAAGGAGTCGCCACATCGTGGGGAATTGTATTAAAGGGGTCGCAGCACTATAAAGGTTGAGAACCACTGTACTAAAGCTTCCTGCTTTAATACCAGACTCCTGGTAAGCAGCTGAATACAGAAACTTTATTCAATTTATTCCCCCTTTTTTCCTTTCCTTTTTTGAATTAACCCCAAACAATTCACTTTTTGGCCCAACCAATTTTTCTTAGCCATATCCAGATTTGAAAACAAATCTTTGGCCAGATACTAAAGATTGAATGCATCCATCAGCCCCAAAGACTGTTTATCCTTGACATAGAAGATCTCAGGTTCAGTCCTCAGCTATTTCACTACTTATGAAGATCTCAGGGACCAGGATTAAGAGCTAAGGGTGGCCAAAAGACCATGTAGGTATGAACTAACATGTTCTTATAAAAGACCAAGAGCTATTCCAAGAGATTGTTTTCAGTGAAGCATTGGTGGCCTTGTACCTTTATTCCTTGCTAGCTCCCAGGATATGTTGCCCTGCCTTCCACAGGGCAGTGTCTCTCAAAAATCTGAATTTAGAGTATTTAGAGTTCCGGCAAAATGCCTTAAACCAGGAAGCACCATGGAGAACATGGTTCTCTAGTGGCCATCAAACAAAACTTGGCATCAGCTGAGAAGCTGAGCAGAGGATTAGTCTTTTTTTGGGCGGGGGGGTTCCTGGAACCTCAGACTCTTTTGTTATGTTGGAAGAAATGTCCATCTGGATTCAGTTCCAAGTGGGGAAAAAGACACTGGAAACATGGAGACTGCTTGGAAAGATGGTTTAATGGAGGACAGGATCACATGGTTTGAGTTCCTGAACAGAAAAGAGACCTGATACTGAGTGTGCCTTGGTTTTATGCTTTCTCTGAGCTTTGAATTTCCTGGGGCACAGGAAGAGTATCCTGATTGGTTATCAGCCTCCCAGGGGGTGGTGGGGTCTTAGCTAGCCTTGCTGGCTGATGTAATCTTTCCAGGTGCCATGTGGTGAGTTTCTGTTGCTAGATGGATCCTATTGTGTTGCAGATGATGGTCCATTGACAAAGGTGGGGGAGAATGAGTTTCTGCCTCTAGCCCATTGACAAAGATGGGGAGAGGCAGGGTGCTGCTTTGTCCTTAAAACATGTTTCTCCATTTCTCATCCAGGGAAATATAATATTCTGCCCTTTTTAATATTTTCTAAAATATTTCATTCTTCTAGGAGAGGGGTGGGTGCTAACTTCCTACAGTTAACAGCATGATTAGACAATTAGCACAATTAACCCGAGTTAACTATCACACCAATCCTGGGTTCCTTGAGAACATTGACGTTTGTGTCATGAACGTAAGATATATGTGCATCCTACCAGGCATCAGAACAAAGCAATGCAGTCTACAAACTACTACATAGTTTGTAGTAACCGGCCTGTGAGACTTTCATGTGGATTGCCAATTCCTTGAACTGCTGGTCAGTGATTTCACAGATGTAAATGTTGGAAAGAAAAATAATCAATTTGATTCTTTTTCTCTCCTTTTCCATAACGTTAAAACTCAAGGGCAGATAACTCATCAAGGTAAATTCAGAAAAGATTCCTTCCTGTACTATAATTACATGAATGCTGACACAAGCTATGGCTCCTGGTTTACACAATGTGAGAAGAAAATCAGGCAGACTTTGCAAAGATCTGCAACTACTACTACTTTTGTTGTTGTTAGTTGCGAAGTCATGTCCGACCCATGGCGACCCCATGGACAACGTTCCTTCAGGCCTTCCTGTTCTCTACCATCCCCCGGAGTGTATTTAAACTCCTACCAACTGCTTCAGTGACTCCATCCAGCCACCTCATTCTCTGTTGTCCCCTTTTTTTGCCCTCAGTCTTTCCCAGCATTAGGCTCTTCTCCAGTGAGTCCTTCCTTCTCATTAGGTGGCCAAATATTTGAGTTTCATCTTCAGGATCTGGCCTTCTAAAGAGCAGGCAGGGTTGATCTGCTCTAGGACTGACTTGTTTGTTCGCCTTGCAGTCCAAGGGACTCTCAGGAGTCTTCTCCAGCACCAGAGTTCAAAAGCCTCAATTCTTTGGTGCTTAGCCTTTCTTATGGTCCAACTTTCACAGCCATACATTGCAACTGGGAAAACCATAGCTTTGACTATACGCACTTTTGTTGGCAGGGTGATGTCTCTGCTTTTTAGTACGCTGTCTAGATTTGCCATAGCTTTCCTCCCCAGGAGCAAGCATCTTTTAATTTCTTGGCTGCAGTCCCCATCTGCGGTGATCTTGGAGCCCAGGAAAATAAAATCTGTCACTACCTCCATTTCTTCACCATCTATCTGCCAGGAATTGAAAGGGATGGATGCCATGATCTTATTGTTGAGTTTCAAGCCAACTTTTGCACTCTCCTCCTTCACCCGCATCAAGAGACTACTACTACTAGACTTTGGAAAAAGTACAAAGAAGAGCAACTAAGTTGATTAAAGGCCTGGAGACCAAAACATACGAAGAACGGTTCCAGGATTTTGGTTTGGCTAGTCTAGAGAAAAGAAAACTGGGGGGACATGATAGCAACATCCCAATATTTGAGGGGCTGTCACAAAGAAGAGGGAGTCAAAATATTCTCCAAAGCACCAGAGGGCAGGACAAAAAACAATGGATGGAAACTAATCAAGGGGAGAGGCAACCTGGAATTGAGGGAAAAAATCCTAACAGTGAGGACAATTAACCAGTGCAACAGGTCGCCTTCAGACGTTGTGGGTGCTTCTTCACTGGAGGTTTTTAAGACAAGATTGGACAACCACTTGTCTGAAATTGTATAGGGTCTTCTGCTTGAGCAAGGAGCTGGACTAGAAGACCTCCAAGGTCCCTTCCAGCTCTATTCTGATCCTGATACTACTACTACTACTACTACTACTACTACTACTACTACTACTACTATCTGCAATGGGAGGTTTGGGTCCTGTGATCCACCAGTGACCTGGGCCAAGCAAATCAGGATGTGTGGGCTTTCCAGAGGAGCCCGCCTGCTCTCTGTGGGAAACAGGATGCTGGAATAGAGGGGGCTCCTAGTTTTATCCAGCAGGACTACTCTTCTTAAGTCTGTTCTTATGATCCTGACCTTAAAGACAATGTCACAACTCCCTTTTGACTGACGGCCTGAGTGATAGGTGCTATCCAAGTGATACCACGGCTTGCCTTTGAAGATCTCTCCTGGCCAGGCACCTGCCCCTCAAAGTCCATGGCCCACCAGAGTCCTTCTCTGTGCCTCAGCAAAGCTGAAAAACCCCAAGCCTGAAAGGCCAGGTCTGTTGTTTCTTTGTTCAAACCCCGGTCATTTGTTGACTCAGGTGGTCACTGCACGTGGTGGCAGAGCAACACAGACACTGTCGCTCCAACGCGGCCTTTTCCAATAGCCACCGCTCTGAGCTTGGATACCTGGAGTGAGGATGCACATGCCAGAGAAAGAATGTATCAAAAGCACGCCGCCGATTCAACATCAGAGAGAACCTCAAAGGGAGAGGGAACTAGAACAAAGAACAAAAACATTACAGAAGTGCCACACTGGAGGAGGAAAAAGGAAAAAAAGGAAAAAAGAAGAGGAGGGGAGGGAAAGCCCTCTGTACTAACAGGAACAAGGTCAGCCATGAAATGTCGTCGAATTGAAACAGAACGTCTGCAGTCTCCAGAAAGCAAAGCCAGCAACGCCAAACATGTCAAACAGACATGTCCCCTTTCCTAATATTTGCTCCCATTTAGAGAGGTTTGTTTTTGGTGTTCTTTTGCTTTATTTTGGAGGAAAAGAGAAAACGTTACAAAGAGAAGACTGAAGAACAAAGAAAATGGACTAGGAATAGGCCCAAATACCAGGATGAGTAGTAGGCACAGAAAATATTAAGTATAGTATAGTATAGTATAGTATAGTATAGTATAGTATAGTATAGTATAGTATAGTATAGTATAGTATAGTATAGTATAGTATAGTATGTATAGTATAGTATAGTATAGTATAGTATAGTATAGTATAGTATAGTGTAGTTATATAGTTATAGTTATAATATAGTTACAGTATAGTGTATAGTATAGTTATAGTGTAGTGTATAGTATAGTTATAGTATAGTATACAGTAAAGTAGAGTAGTGTATGCAATGCAATGCAATACTATAGACACCTTCCACATAACACCCCAGGTTTCATAATTGTTGATAAGACGAAATAGTCTGGACAAAATAGTAAATATGGCAGTACCTAGAGAAGCAATATAAAAGAAAAAGAACCGGAGAAGGTAACAAACTGTGAAGAAGACCTGTAAATAGAAATAGAACAATTGTGCTTTAAGAAATGCAAAATAGTACCAATACTAATAGGCTCCTTGGGTACAATCCCCAAAATAACTGGAGCTCCACTAGAACACTATCAGCATTGACAAATTCACCATCAGTCAATTGCAAAAGGCAGCTTTACTTGGAACTACTTACATCCTGTGGCCATATCTGAAACACCATCAGACATCTACATCTGTCTATCCCAGATGGACAAAAATAGCAAATCCAGCCTGAACATCTGGCTGACTGTCCAACGAACCACAATAGCATTAAAGGAAGAATTGTTCTCTAAATAAATTGAGTAAAAAAACAAGACCAGGGCAAAGGGCAATTGGCTCCTATTTACAATCCCTAAAGAGACCAACAACTCCTGGAGTATACCTGCAACTATCACCATCTGATCTCATCTTCCCACAGCTTATTCAAACAACTAAACTCCTGTAACGATTAAAATGTGGGCTAGGGAAACCTAGGTTCAAGTCGCCCCTTGACCATGAAGCTGGCTAGAAAAATCTGAAGGCAGTCAACGTTTTCAGCTCTGCTTACCACAGGTTATTGTTGAAGATATAAATTGAGGAGCGGCCACCACTTGTTTCCCTCCTCCACTTGAGGTTCTTAGAGAAAACCAAAAGATAAATGGATGATAGCAGGACTAGAACAATGGCAGAAGTAGCAGAAATAGCAATAACAATAGTAACAAATAAGAGAAGGCTTGAGAGGGAAGGTGCTAAGAAGTCAGTTATGAGAAATATAGCAGGTAAAGGCAGAATATATGCTCTGGAATATATATATATATTCCTTTCCTGTAGAGTGTATATTCTAGAGAAGAATATACGCTTCTAGACTACATTTTAGATACTGGAATTGTGTGATTCCCACATGGATCATTTTTTCATATATGTGTCCTATTGGAATATATTCAAGCAACTGCACCATTGTGTCACATCCACTTAGTCAACCTGAACATTTGAAAGGAGAGGACATTACTACCCAACACCTATTCAAATGTTCTCCAAAAGTAGAAGGGGTGGAAATGAGGGTCCCCTCCCAGGATCTGGATAGCCTCACTTTGAAAAAGCTCTCCAATTTTGGCAACTTTAAACCTGTGGACTTTAACTCACAGAATTCTCAGCCAGTCATTCTGGCTGGAAATTCTGGGAGTTGAAGTCCACAAGTCTTAAAGTTGCCAATGCTGGACATCCCTGTTCTACAGCAATCTTCTGCCTTTCCCCCACTCTATTCCTATGGAACGATCACAAGACTTCAGGGGATGATGCAGTATCATGTGAACTACACACATCTGTCCTGGAGAAATTCCAGAATGTCCAGCCTCACCAAAGTAGGCATTTTTTTCAGTGAACATATCCATGTGAAAAGGATTCTCTTGACGGACACATTGAAAATCCCTGCATGAGATTATGATGTTTCATGGGCAACAAAGCAAACAATACCAAAGTATGCCAAATCACTGGGAAATAAATTATCGACTAAGAAGGGCCTTGCCCTGTATATTTTTCTTAGCTGGCAAATATATCAGCGTGTCCAGGGGGGATCGGAGAAGAGGATTAGAAAATTCTATGGATAAGTAAACCCACGATTATCACAAAGACTTATAATTTCCACAGATGCATATTCACAGTTTGGCATGTTTCTAACTACCGAGTCGCAGTTCAACATGGAAATCAAAACACATTTAGAAATGTATCATTTTGAAATAAAATGATGCAAAGGCAGAATAATTCCCGACTGCTGTGGGACGGGGACAAAATGGATCTATGAATGAACAAAAGCAAAACTGACATGCAGTAGAATTAGATTTATTTGTAGGCTTCCCTAATTTTCATAATTGTGCAAAACTATGCATTTTTCTATGTTGAACTTGTCTTATCCTTTAGAATAAGCTGCATCCCTTCATCTAATAGCTAGTCCTCAACTTACAAACCAGGCGCTTTATCTGGACTCAGATTTAGTCAGATCCAGATTACGATGGACCCCACAAAAGTATATGTTGTCCTTGACTTTAGTGACTGTTTGAAGTTATAGCAGCACTGAGAAAAGTGACTTATGACTATTTTTCACACTTATGACTGTTGTAGCATCCCCTTGATCAAAATTCAGATACTTGGCCACTGGCTCCTATTTATGACAGTCGCTGTGTCCCAGAGTGCTGTGGTCACGTTTTGCGAGCTAATAATGAGCAAAGCCAGTGGGGAAACCAGATTCATTTAACACAATGGTAGTCAACCTGGTCCCTACTGCCCACTAGTGGGCGTTCCAGCTTTCATGGTGGGTGGTAGGGGTTTTGTCCGATACTGAAGCGCTTTCCTTTTTTTTTATTTAATTGACTTTTTAAAAAAATTTCATAGCATTATTTAAAAACATTTTCATTAGGTTTTCATAAAATTCCCCGTGACAATTTAAATTTCTGAAAATATACTATTTGTATCGCCCGTGCATAAGTTTAGTTCACCTTACGTAAGTGAAACTAAATGGGGCTATAGTGCGACCGCAAACAAAAGAGCCTCATCCCAGAATAGCTCGCGCATCTCCCCCCACACCACCCAGCTGTAACAGACGAGAAGAGCTGGTAGCCGGCGTCCCCCCCCAAACCCAATCCACAATGCGTGAGAAACATGCGCAAACGATGATATATGGCGCATTACTGTGGAACTGGTGAGCGGTTAGAAACTTTTACTACTAACAGAGATACAAAAGTGGGTGGTAGGTATAAAAAGGTTGACTACCCCTGATTTAACAACTGTACTACTCCAGATAGTCCTCAATTTACGAACACAATTGAGCCCAACATTTAAGTTGTTAAGTGTCAGATTTGTTCAGTGAATCTGTCCCATTATACATTTTTTCTTCCTACACTTGTCAAGTGAATCGCTGCAGCTGTTAAATTAGTAACATGGTTGTTAAGTGAATCTGGCTTCCCCATTGACTTCGCTTGTCAGAAGGTCACAAAATGACCCCCGAACACTGCAACCATCATAAATATGAGTCAGTGGTCAAGCATCTGAATGTAAATCACATGACCATGGGGATGCTGCAACGGTCGTTAAGTGTGAAAAATGGTTATAAGTACTATTTTTGGTGCCGTTGTAACTTCAAACGGTCACCAAATGAACTGTTACTATCTGTAATTTAACAATTGACAACCATGGCAAGAAAGATGTAAAATGGGGCAAAATTCACTTAACAATTGTCTTACTTAAACTGAGGACTACCTGTACTTACGACCCAGTTCCAAAATTGCGATGGCCAGCCTTCCCTCCCTCCCGCATGGCCACATGTCAGGTGCTCAGCAGCCAGCCCATAGTTATGACCGTTTGCAGCATTTCACAATCATGTAACTGTGTTTTACAATGCAGCATCGACTTCTGGTTTTTCCAAAAAAACAACCCACAGTGAAAAGCTGTGGTTCTCTTTACAACCACGGCATTCACTATATGGCTATTGCAAAAAAAGGTCATAAAAATAGGTCCAGTCTTGTGTGGACTCACGTTACGACTTTCACAATGCACAACTGTAATGGGCAGGCTCCATTACAGTTGTAAGTCAAAGACTTTCTGCTTTCTGCCTCTAAAACATGTTTCTCCATTTTCTCCCTTTGGGGAAATATAATATTCTTTTTCTAATAGTTCTCAAAATATTTTATACTTCTGGGTGGGGAAGAGTCTCCCACAAAGATCGGAACATTAGGCTGTATCCATACAAACTCACCCATCTTTATGAGCCATGGTGCTCATGGAGTGGTTAGAGTGCAGTACTGCAGGCTACTTCTGCTGCCTGCTGGCTGCCTGCAATTTGGCAGTTCAACTCTCACCAGGCTCAAGATTGACTCAACCTTCCATCCTTCCAAGGTGGGTAAAATGAAGACCCAGATTGTTGGAGGCAATAGGCTGGCTCTGTAAACCGCTCAGAGAGGACTGTAAAGCCAGGGGTGGGCTGCTGCGGGTTCGCAAGGGTTTGGGAGAACTTCTAGCTAAGATTCTGGGCAGTTCAGAGAAACCCCAAATCCCAATCCTGGCTGGCCCCGCCCACCCTGCCCCACCCCTCCCAGGAGTCCCCAAGCAGCCCATTTTGGATGCAGGTAAGTGCAGGGCGTGTGCAGAGGTTTGGGGAGGGTGAAAAATGGGCCTACCGGAAGTTAAGGAAGGCTAGAAACAGGCCCGTTTCCGGCCTCCAGAGGGCCTCCGGAGCCTGGGGAGGCCGTTTTCTCCCTCCTGGAGGCTCAAGAAAAGCCTCCAGAGCCCGGGGAGGGCAAAAATGCACCCCCCAGCTATGGTGCAGGAGGCCGACTAGGCCACACCCACCATGGGCACGCCCACCCAGCAACCAGGCAGAGAACCCCTTGCTAAAAATTTTGAAGCCCACCCCTGTGTAAAGAAGCTCTGTGAAGCGGTATATAAGTAAATGCTATTGCTATTTAGGTATAAAAAGGGAGTCACTCTGCTTCTTCTCTAAGGCAGGGGTCTGCAAACTTGGCTCTTTTAAGACTTGTGGACTTCAACTCTCAGAGATCCTCAGCCAGCAAAGCAAACTCTGGGAATTGAAGTTCACAAGTCTTAAAAGAGCCAAGTTTGCAGACCCCTGCTCTAAGGCGTTCAATTTCCTCATGCTATATATCGCATGTTCCTGGCACGAAACAGTGTTTGTGGACCAAAACTCCAGGCCCAGGTTCTCCTTTCCACTCCAAGAACCGATGGAATAAAACAGAACCGAGTAACAAACGGTAAAATTAAATACGAGGAAAGGTATCTGCCGGCAGAGTCTTTTCTGCAGAAGGAACCCTTCACTGCAGTCAGGCTCCTCTGCTAGGGAAGGGAAGCTTCCTTAGATATATATTTGTTTACGGGATTGGGCCCTGCAGTTTCATTTTAAAGCGGGCCCTTCCTTTATTTATTCCTCTGTTTACCTCAGTTTCTTGCCTGTGAAGCAACGCTTGTTAGTGAAAGGTGAAAGGCTTTTTGATATCTAAAGCCAATGTTACAATGAGCTTTTTTCCCCACGAGAGCACCTGGTTCTCATGTTTAATGAGTAAACACAGGAAAACAGAGACTTGAAGACTGATTGTTCCCACCATCATTACTTCTGAACTGACATTAAAGAGAAGCAAAAGACAACAGCACAGCGGTGCTTTGGTTTTGTTTTTTTTCCCCACCACATTTCTTTTTTTCTTTTTTTAATATTAAAAAAACACACACTCTGTAATGAGATACACTGAAGTCGAATCTTGTGGACAATCTCCTAGGTTAGAAATGATTTATTTCTCCAAAATGGAATTTCGGGCAGGAAGAAGATAAAGAGAGAGGTGAATTGTGCAATGATGGCTTGTTTCTTTTGAGGAAATGAATAAAATATGAATAATGTAATCACTAACCAACAAAACGCAGGGAACAGGTGCCCCACTGCTCTGTGGACTGCCGCAAAGCAAAGACCCAGAATTTCAAAAAAATAGGCTTTCGACTTCCAAGTGAAGTACAAAAAATTCCTCCGAACTTCTACATGCAACATCTTATAGCTGGATTCATCAATCTTAAGTGAAAGGATTCTTTAATTATGCAAGATCCTCCCCGATTAATTAGCCCTAAAAAGAAGCAAATTGCCAATCTCCTTAGTGCAATGATGAGCAGAGAGAAAGATTTATTTGAATATTATTGCAGGATTAATACAGGAAATGTTCCCACTATTTTTAACCAGTGAAATCATAATTGAGCGCTAATGAGATTCTGATAAAGTAATTGATCCAGATGATCAATCAACACCCAGATGAGTGGAGATTAACACCAAGATTAACATTAGATCATCAATCACGAAGTAAACAATACTCCCATCAAGGAACTGCCAGTTCAGACAAACAAGCTATCAGTAAACAACAGCCTAGTCAAGGAATCGCCAAGATCACTCCCACCAACATAGGTAGAGCCAGCCACTTGTTTATAAAAAGAGAGAAAATCCCACTACCTTGTAGCACTGATGATGTTACCTAGTTTGACAATGAAATGTCTCAGAGAGCACCAAGGCCCATACAATTGATCCAGATTTTGCCCTAGGAGCCTTTCCTTCTACGTCCAGGTTTACTGCGTTTGATTCAGGGTCTGCCTGCTAAACCTTTCTTTCTCTCTCTGTTTTTGCTTATTCGGGGTCACTCTCCACTTCTATGCAGAGCAGAAACAATATTTGTACAGCTACATTGCTGGTGGTAATCTGCAGCAGATCCTTCTCTCTCTCTCTTTCTCTCTCTATCTCTCCCTCCTCCCCTTCCTCTTCTCTTCTCTCCTCTCTTTCTCTAGTTGCTATCATTCCTAAATGATAACAACTCTAAATGGCTTGATCTGTAATCTGGAAAAGTTTGCTGAGAGACTGACATTAACTTCCAGTTTTCTGACTCATAATAAGGAGCAAAATGCTCCGGATACAGTTTTATATACATATCAGACCAATATTGGTCTGTTAAGACACAAACACAATGACACACACAGGCTCAGTCCCATGTGTATAATAATCTCACCTTCACTTATAACCATTCATTTAGTGACTGTTCAAAGTTACAATGGCCCTGAAAGAAGTGACCGTCTTGCACACTTACAACCGTTGCAGTATCCCCGTGGTCACATGATCAAAATTCAGATGCTTGACAACTGGCATGTATTTATAATGGCTGTAGTGTCCCAAGGTCATGTGGTCACATTTTGTGACTTTCTGATACGCAAAGTCAATGGGGAAGCCGAGTTTCACTTAACAACCGTGTTACTAGCCTAACAATCACAGTGGTTTACTTAACAACCATGGCAAGAAAGGTCATAAAATGGCGCAACTTGAGTCTATTAGTCACAAGGAAGTATGTTGGATCCTTGTAGCTTTAATTATGGCCAACTGTGTCTTACATCTACCGTATATACTCGAGTATAAGCTGAGTTTTTCAGCACGTTTTTTGTGCTGAAAAGCGCC
>NW_026681990.1:0-13203 GCF_028640845.1 Ahaetulla prasina | reverse complement strand
GGAAGGGAATAGAATAGAATAGAATAGAATAGAATAGAATAGAATAGGAATAGAATAGAAGAGTAGAGTAGAGAGAATAGAATAGAATAGAATAGAATAGAACAGAATAGAATAGAATAGAATAGAAGGAAGGAAGGGAAGGGAAGGGAATAGAATAGAATAGAATAGAATAGAATAGAATAGAATAGAATAGAACAGAATAGAAGCGAAGCGAAGCGAAGCGAAGCGAAGCTGGAAGGAGAACCTACTGTATACTATTTCAGAGAAGTGACTGTCTAGTCTCTTCTTAAAAGCCTCCAGTGATGGAGCGCCCACGACTTCTGAAGGGAAGCTGTTTCACTGGTTAATTGTCCTCACTGTTAGGAAGTTCCTCCTTAATTCCAGGTTGCTTCTGTGTTTGTTTAGTTTCCAACCATTGTTTCTTGTCCTGCCCTTTGGCGCTTTGTAGTATAATTTGACCCCTCCTCTTCTTTGTGGCAGCCCCTCAAATACTGGACTGCTGCTATCATGTCGCCGCTGATTCTTCTTTTCTTTAAACTAGCCAAACCCAAATCCTGTAGCCGTTCTTCATATGTTTTAGTACCCAGGTCTTTGATCATCTGATCTGATTTTGGAAGAAAGCGACTTTTGAAGGCTCCATTTCCAAAGATGGCAGGTCCAGCAGAAAACATAGAAATAAAATTCAATATCTTATTTGGAAACACTTCTCTATCCCAAGCTGAATGGGTAAACAAAGAAAATGTTCGGCTTCGAAAAGATAGCACAATTCTATAAAAAATATCCTGACAAACCCTAACTTCTCTTTTTCCTTTCTAGGACTGACGTCCTTGTTGCAGGAGGGCCGAATGTCAGCCTCCGCTCTAATCTTCGTATACTTTTGAATAGTTTATAGCAGTAGATAGAATGTGAAATGTTTATGCTGTATTATCTAACAATTATAGGAATCAGATGTATCATATCACTGTACAGGGTAGGGGAAGGGAGCCTATTATGAGTGTCGGCTGACATAACCTTGTGGGGGGGGGATTAACGGCTGAGGATGAATAACGCGGGTTTTTCCTAACTGAAACTGCATTCCTCGAATGACTGACAACTAGAGACCTGTGGAAGAAGATTACCACGAGGGGCCGAGAAGGAGTTGGCATTGGACCAGACCAGCCTGACCTCCTGAAGGAGGAGGGACAATTGGGGGGGATATGATGTGTTAGCCTTATTCTGTCTCAGATCCAACTTTATACGCTGCCATCATGACTGTAGCTAGTAAAAGTACTTGTCTTTAATTCAAATGAAGTCAAGGTGTTTTCTTTCTTAGCTATAATCAGAGGTAGCCTGACAGACTGTTTGACTCGAACAGTTTACATATTTAACACCATCAAACATCAAATCTGTTTATTCCAGGTCCTTGGAAAGGACTTAATAGGATAAAAATGTCAAATCCATCTGGCATCTGGCTGACTGGGCAACAAGACGTAATATAAAAGACATCGATATTTTAGTCCTTTCTATGACAGTAGAATATAGAGATGCGGTGGCTCTGTGGCTAAGATGCTGAACTTGTCGATTGAAAGGTCAGCAGTTCAGTAGTTCGAATCACTAGTGCCACATAAGTTACTTGTCCCAGCTTCTACCAACATAGCAGTTCTAAAGTACATAAAAATGCAAATAGAAAAATAGGGACCACTGGTGGGAAGGTAACAGCGTTCTGTGAGCTTTTGGCATTTAGTCATGCCAGCCACATGACCATGGAGACCTCTTCAGACAGCGCTCTTCGGCTTTGAAACAGAGATGAGCACTCCCCCCTAGAATCGGGAACGACTAGCACATATGTGTGAGGGGAACCTTGCCTTTACCTTTTTATGACAGTAGAATACTGCTAGAAAACAGCAATATATTCTTTTAGTTGCCATTCTTGCACACTATGCAAACATTATACCTTACAAAACCCAGTCTTAAAGTTTAAGTACTTAAAGAAGCATATTATAATTAACTAAGTACCCAAAAAATAAAACAGGATAAATTAATTTCAGAAATAATGTGTAAGTGCTGATATAACTTTTGCTACTAACTTTATTGCTGTAAGATTGAGTACAAAAATATATTTAAACACTCTGTTTAAATACATAAACTTAATAAGATGGAAGGGGAGCAATTAGGGTCTATATGCAAAACTACTTACTGAATTTTAGTTATTCTTAATGCTTTTCAACCAACTGGTTGTATTGATAACCAAGATGACTCAGGTATAATGCAAGAGAAAGTTCTTAATGCATAATTATCGGTGTAATGGGGATTCAAATTTGATTAAATAAATGCATATATGAAACCAGGAAATATTAGCTATTCTGGAAGAAATTGAATTAAAATACAACAAGAAATGAAATTTTCCACAAAAAATCCCTTTCAGCTGCCTTTAGTTTAAATCTTTTATGCATTTTTAAAATAATGCCTCAAATTGTTACACCAAATCTCTAGTGTTGACAGAGTAATAGAACTATATAGCTAAATTTTGTACAATGGAATTTTGTACTATCAGATCTGACAATTATGTGAAAGGTTTAATTCTCTCCTAGCCAAACATTAGTCTCCTAGTAATGAAGTCTAGTCTTCTACCCCGATGAAAATAAGGTTTTCTGAAAAAGCTTAGTTTTAGGAAGCCTAGAGAAAACCAGATTCACACATAATCTCTCTTATGGACAGATGGACAGCAATATATTTTTTAAAAAAATAAATAAAACATTTCAACTTATTTTATTATGCACAATAATGCATGCAGATATACTATGATAAGAACTGCATGTATCATCATGTGTTCCCATGAAATGTTGTGGCTTTTGTTGTATTGACAGTGGCCATTTAGGTATATGTTTTATGGATCTGGGACTACATATATTTTCTTTTTTAATGGTTTTATTTGCTGTTGACCACTCAGAATCATTCAGTCAGAGTCAGTTGGTGACCATCAAATATATAAATAACTCGCTGTTTAATGATGACCTGCATATTTAAAAGATGCAATATATTTGGTTGTACATAACTAATTAATGAAATATTACAAATTCTCACCTAAAATATGGAGTTAATTCTATGAAGCTCTCTAAATTCCTATTTATGTTTTATTTTTCTCTTAGATTATGTTGTGGCATGCCAGCTGCCAGCAGAGCTGGCGGCAGACTCGGACGATGGGGAGGTTGGGGAAGGACTTGGGCCAGTTCTGAGCTTGAGGAAGGCTCTGATGGATGCTCAACATCAGACACAGAGAAAGAGCCAGGCCATCCAGCATTTCCCAGCCACCGGAGAGGCAGCTGCCTTTGGAGTCAGAGATGAATGAGGAGGAAGAACAGCTGGGGCCTGATGAGCGATGTCAGAGCAGATAGGAGAGGTGAACAACGAAGCACAAGGAGTCAAATGTGGATGCAGAAATGGCCACTCCCTGGCTGGGGAATAAATAGGAGAAAAGGGGAGTGGTGGTTGTTGCAGACAACCATTCGCATTTCTGGAGGTTTTGGTCATTGTGTTTCATGCGACAAAGAGTGCCCTGCTAGAACTGAGGTTTGTTTATTTGAATTGACTTAATTTGCAGCCTTGCAAATAGTCTTGCAAGTATCATAACAAGCTGATAAGGCCTATTGCTTCAGTTAACTCCTCGCAGGACTCTTGCCTGGACTTCATTAATTCACAAGATGTAAATAAAGAGGGATTTTTCTTTCCGAGGAGTCCATTTCTTGCTTCTGCGAAGACTGGGTCAGAACACATTGTAATAGAGCTCCCTCAATGAAGGCTGGGATGAAATTATCTACATACTTGGGAAGGTAGCTTCAATTATTAAATATTAATGAGCAACCTCAGGATCTCTGGTTTCCCTTTCTTCGATAGTAAATCCAGTGGATGGCAGCTCTTAGACTGTAGGGATTATATTATGAAAAGAATATCGCAAAATTAGTACAATATTTGACAGAAAAAAGCAGGAAACAAATAGGAGATGAAAATTAATATTGAAAGGAATACAAATAGTACAGAGAAGTAAAGAAAAGCAGTCATTAAAGCTAAGAGACTAGTATTAATTAGGATTATTACCCAAGTTCAACCACTGAAATCCTAAAGTCAACCAATTAAAAGAATTTAAGGCAGTGATGGATAATCTTATTGTTGTCATGTGCTGAAAGTGCGCACATGTGCCTGCACACATAATGCAATGCAGTGGTGGGTTGCTACCGGTTCTCCCCGGTTCTTGCGAACTGGTAGTGGAAATTTTGAGTAGTTCAGAGAACCGGTAAATACCACCTCTGCCTGGCCCTGTCCTCCATCTATTTGCTGCCTCCCGAATCCCAGCTGATCAGCTAGAAGGAAAAAATCAGGGCTCATTTGACAAAGAAGAAAAAAACAAAACAAGATACCGCTTTAAATTGAGAAGCCAAGAAGCAGATGCTGAAAGGAGGTTTTACCTGCAGAGAAGTGACATTCAGCAGTTCGTTTCTGGGTCAGCTGAACAACAAACTGGATAAGAGGAGGGATTCTATGTTTTTGAAGTTTTGGGGTTTGTGCAACATGGGCTTTGTGTTTCTAAAAAGGTTTGGGAGATTTCCATTGTGAAATATCCTATCTTGAATGAGTTTTCTGCCTGCTTGTAAATGGAGCCAAACTTCTGGTTTCCACTTTCTATTATCTCTAAGCACTGGTAGCTGTTTTCTTCTTACAAAGTTTCCTTTATGCAGCTGGCAGGAATTTGGAATGAGTATCAGGCAGGTTCCTTGTTAGCAGCTTGATTTTCCTTGCTTTTCTGGGAGCTTCTTATGAGTAATATTTTATTTGGGGAAATGAAGAGGGAAATTTGATTCCTTCCCAGAGCAGGTTAGTGGGTTGGGGAGGAAATGGGGATTTTGAAGTATCCTTCCCGTCATGCACACCACACCACACCAGCCACCAAACCACACCCACAGAACCAGTAGTAAAAATTGAAACCGACCACTGAATAAGTCCATCTTAATATGCTATTCCTGGTATGTGTTGTTTTGTATACATATAGAGAAAGAAGCACTCTTGTAATCTTTGAATTTTAGGCTTGCTGTCAAACATCAGCCATAATACTAATGACTGTTTTGAACAATATGCAGATTGTATTACACAATGGCTATTTTATATGTGAAATTATTACTGAAAATTTCTGCACCTATATTGGTTCACACTGTCAGGAAGTTTCTCCTTAGTTTTAGGTTGCTTCTCTCTTTGTTCAGTTTCCATCCATTGCTTCTTGTTTTCCCTTCTGATGCTTTGGAAAATACATTGCCCCCTCTTCTTTCTGGCAGCACTTTAAAAGCCTGTTGCCTAGTACACTCTTGGGCAAAGCATGTGAGCCATTTCCTCCTTTCAATGGTTCATGAAAGTGCATCTATAGTATGTAGATAATGAAGTTGAAAAATGGTGAGCAACATTTTTACAGTACTATAGATATGTTGAGGCTGGGTATGACAAGGAATGGAATGGCTGGGAGGACAGGCCAGGTGAGGCACCCTTGATATGAGTGACATTGAGTTGGCCACACCTACCCAGTCACATGACCAAGTCACGTCCACTGTCACATGACCATCAAGCCACGCCCACAAAATAAGACATAGAGCTAAGATAGAGCTGCTAGTAAAAAAATTTAGAACCCACCTCTGATGCAATGCGCACATGACAAACCCCCATGCATGCGTCCAAACCTCCCTGCACCCCATTTTGGGCTTAGTAGGCCACATTGCAGCCTCCTGGGACCAAAAATGGGCTGCAGGGGGTGCCTCCCACAGCCCATTTTTGGTCCCAGGAGGTTGCAGGGAGGTCTGCTAGGGCCAAAACAGGCTGCAGGGGCAAACAGCACCCCCGCATGCTCCCACCCCTGTGCAGGCGCACATGTCCCCTGCTCCAGTGCATGCATGCGTTCCCTTCCCATGCATGTGCTTGTGACCCTCCCCAGCCCCCCAGGCATGCATGCACTTTTCCCGCATGCACCTTGCCCCATGCACATGCACAGCAGAGACCCAAAAATCAGCTGGCCAGCGGGTGTCGCGCACACATGCGGGGTGAAGCTGAGCTGGGCGATGGCTCGCGTGCCAGCAGAGAGGGCTTTGCGTGCCACCTGTGGCACACGTGCCATAGGTTCGCCATCACTGATTTAAGGGAAACTAAATCACATTCAGTCGGTGTGAACAATGGAATTTATGCCAAGGCTTAATAATGATGTATTCAGAGGTCCTGTACAAAAATTAAATGAATGTTGTTTACAAAGCAAGACCAACCAAAAGGATGTGTGAGGTGATCTGTCCAAAATAGCAGCTATAATATCTGAACTTTCAGTCTTAGTCACAGAAACATCTTGGGTGAATCAGGCCAGGCAATGTACAATTCATAAATGACCTTGTTAAGTGGCTATACTAACAATGGCTAATAATACTCGAAATCTAACATTTCTGGAAGAGGTTGCCTGCTAGAATGATTTTTTCCCACGATTTTGTCTTCTCTATATTTCTCCACCTGCCATATAGTTTGTTTTATGTAGGTATAATTAGGCATAAGTCAATAAGAATTTGTTATTTTAGTTATCGGTATAT
The DNA here is from genome assembly GCF_028640845.1 of Ahaetulla prasina. Taxonomy (NCBI): domain Eukaryota; kingdom Metazoa; phylum Chordata; class Lepidosauria; order Squamata; family Colubridae; genus Ahaetulla; species Ahaetulla prasina. Next base: position 6,619 of record NW_026681990.1, on the reverse strand, counting down.
TTTTCCCATAAATCTTATTTTGGTTAAAATAAAAAATAAAAAAAAGCTCACAAGGTATCTGAAGACAAGACAAGAAGCAATGGATGAAAACTAATCAAGGAGGCAACCAACCCAGCAGAGAAATTTCTTGACATAGAATAATTAATCAGTGGAACAGCTTGCTTCCAGAAGTTGTAGATGCTCCAACACTAGAGATTAGACAACTATGTGTCTGAAATGGTATAGGGTTTCCTGCTTGAGCAGGAGGTTGGACTAGAAGACCTCCAAGGTCTCTTCTGTCAGGGAAACACTTTAAGAGCTGACCAGCTGATATAAGGCAAGGAATGGGTCAGCAAGGTTTTTTGGATGATACAACTTTAAGAGGCTGTATATATGAAAGAGGCCCTGTGAGGGCGTCTTTCTCTCCATGTGTGCTTCCATGCTATAGTTGATTATTGATTGCCTCGTATTTGTATGTATATATTCCTTATAGATAAACCACTATTTGAAAGACAAAACTCTGTTTATTGTATTTTGCTCCTGGATTGCCTCAAAATAGTCACACTGTGTGCACTCTGATAGAGAGAAGACCGGAGTGACTAGAGAAACCAGAGAGAAGAGAAACCCAGTGAGAGCTTGCTCCAGAGTCAGAGGGTTTGTGCATCGTGGTTTTTTAGTGGTTAGTGCTTGTAATGGAAACAAGCAACATGGCTTTCATCAGATAATGGGAGGAGATTTCGTGGTGTCTTGGCTCAATGAGAGAAACTACTTTTCCTGGAGTGAAAAGATGGAGATGTACCTGCAAAGGGAGTTGTGGATGATAGTTACTAATCCACCAGCAGTCCTGGATGATGGAGACTGGAGCGGAAATGAAAAGACATTAGCCAGCATAATTCTGGCTTTGGAGGACAGTCAACTGATACACGTGAGAGGTCTCCAGTCTGCGAAAGAGTGCTGGGAGGCTTTGTGCAGTATGTATGTTAGAGAGACTGTGGGCAGTAAAGTGTTGCTGACAAGGATATTGTATAAAGTACAACTGAAGCCAGGGGAGAGCATGTCCACACATCTGCAGGCTATGAGAAAGACATTCCTAGAATTAGAGGAAAGAGGAATGATGTTTACTGAGGCACACAAGGTATATGTGGTGCTCAATTCATTGGACACTTCACTTGAGGCCGTTCGGGTCTGGATGGGGATGAACAGGCTCCGACTCAACCCATCCAAGACGGAGTGGCTGTGGATGCCGGCGTCCCGGCACAGTCAGCTTACTCCATCGCTGACTGTGGGGGGCGAATCGTTAGCCCCAGAATCGTGCGCAATTTAGGCGTTCTCCTGGATGCACGGCTGTCTTTAGAAGACCATTTGACAGCCGTCACCAGGGGAGCTTTTCATCAGGTTCGCCTGATTCGCCAATTGCGCCCTTTCCTGGACCGAGACGCGTTATGCACGGTCACTCATGCCCTCGTCACTTCCCGTCTGGATTACTGCAATGCTGTCTACATGGGGCTCCCCTTGAGGAGCACCCAGAGCTCCAACTGGTGCAGAATGCGGCTGCGCGGGGGATTGAGGGAGCTCCTCGTAGCTCCCATGTAACACCTCTCCTGCGTAGGCTGCATTGGTTGCCGGTGGTCTTCCGGGTGCGCTTCAAGGTGTTGGTTATCACCTTTAAAGCGCTCCATTGCATTGGACCGGGATATTTACGGGACCGCCTGCTGCCGACAGTTACCTCCCATTGTCTGATAAGTCCAGTGCGCGCCCACAGGGAGGGTCTTCTTAGGGTGCCGTCGGCTAGTCAATGTCGACTGGCGGCTCCCAGGGGAAGGGCATTCCCTGTGGGGGCCTGCTTTATGGAATGAGCTGCCGGTGGGACTCCATCTCCTCCCTGATCTCCGGACCTTTAAGCGCGAGCTCAAGACTTTCTTTTTTCACCAAGCGGGGCTGGCCTGACTGATTTTAGTATGGGGATTTTAGTGGGTTTTTTATAGGGTTTTACCTAGGTTTTAGTTTTGATAAATTTTAGCTAATATTTTAATGTTACAGCGATTGAATCAGTTTTTTAAATTTGATAGTGTAATTTAAATTTTGGGGGATTTTTGTTGTTTTATTGGCTGTACACCGCCCTGAGTCTTCGGAGAAGGGCGGTATAAAAATATGAATAAATAAATAAATAAATGGGACGTTCTCGTGACTAGCCTAGAGTCTATGCAAGAAACAGACTTAACCATGACATATTTGACTGGCCAATTGCTGGAGGAAGAACAGAAATGGCTGGACAGGTGACTAAGAAAGGGAGGAGATAACGTTCAGCACAGGCCAAAATCTGCAACATCCTAGGATGCTGGCAGAGCAGCTAAGACTGTTTACACAATGAAGCAGTGCTACACATGTGGTTCTACACACCATCTCCAGAGACACTGCCCTGAGAGAAGAAACAGAGGAGCAGCAAGACAAGAGTGTAGGGCATGACATGAGGAGCGGTTCTTTATCATCATTTTCTCTGGCAGCAACAGCATTTGAAAGCACTAGAAACACTTGGGTGTTGAACAGTGGGGTAAGTCAGCATATTGCAAATAATCCACAGACATTTTCTGGCTTGAGACCAGCTAAGCAAACATTTGTTAGTTTGGCCAATGGTCAACAATCTGCTGTTTAAGAGGAAAGTAAAGTCTATGTACCTGAGATAAGAGAAACATTAGACAATGTCTTATATGTACCTGTAGATCATAATCTGCTGAGTATTTCCAGGTTAGAAAGTCAACGATATGAAATACTGTTTGCAGTAATAAAGGTATATCTTCTGAGTGGTTCATTGCAAGTCGAGTTAGAGTATTTGTAACGAATCCAGTAAGTACCAAGACACATGGTTATGGTCATTGCCTAAGAAAACATAAGATAAATGGAAGAAGCCAGAGTTAAAGAGAATGTCAGGCAGACAGATATACCAAACTAAGGAAACTGAACTAGTGAAAAGAGAAAGTGAAGGTATTCAGCCAAGAGATGGTGAACAAGTTGTAAGGAAAAATAATGAGACAGAGTGTACATAGCCATTAGAAAATGAAATTAGGAGCAATTCTAGCAGCAGCAATAGTAATGGTACTAGTAGTTTTTGTAGCAGTGAGAATAGAAAGCAGGATGCGAGGACATAATAGAAATAGAAAGCAGCATGAATATGTTAAAGCATTCAGCTGTTCAGCTTTAAAGGGGTGGAGTGTCAGGGAAATACTTTTAAGGGCTGACCAGCTGCTACAGTGATATAAGGCAGGGAATGAGTCAGCAGTTTTTGGGCTGATACAACTTTAAGAGGCTGTATATATGAGAGAGGCCCTGTGAGGGTGTCTCTCTCTATTTTTTATTTTATTTTATTTTAGTTAGTTAGTTAGTTAGTTAGTCACACAGTATATATAAGCATAAGCATGAAATAATTATACAATATATAAGCATATATATGTGTATGACTATGTAATAACTATATTAATTGGATATAACGAAAGGAAACAATAGGACAGGAACGGTAGGCACGTTTGTGCTCTTATGCACGCCCCTTACAGACCTCTTAGGAATGGGGTTAAGTCAATGGTAGACAGTTTTTGGTTGAAGCTTTGGGGATTTTGGGAAGAGACCACAGAGTCAGGTAGTGTATTCCAAGCATTAACAACTCTGTTACTGAAGTCATATTTTCTGCAATCAAGATTGGAGCGGTTAACATTAAGCTTAAATCTGTTGTGTGTTTGTGTATTGTTGCAATTGAAGCTGAAGTAGTCTTCGACAGGAAGGACATTGTAATAGATGATTCTATCAGTTAAACTCAGGTCATGTCGAAGGTGGTATAGTTCTAAATTTTCTAAACCCAGGATTTCAGGGCATAAGGTATTTTGTTGTATTTAGAGGAGTGGAGAACTCTTCTTGTAAAATATTTCTGGACATGTTCAATTGTATTGATGTCAGAAATGTGGTATGGGTTCCAGACAGTCAAGTTGTATTCAAGAATTGTTCTAGCAAATGTTTTATATGCTCTGATTAGTAGTGTAGCGTTTTTGGAGAAGAAGCTATGCAAGATTAGGTTTACAACTTTTACGGCCTTTTTTGCGATGTAGGTACAGTGGGCTTTGGCACTTAGATCATTTGATATGAAAACTCCAAGATCTTTAACAGGGTGGGGGTCATCAGTAAGGTAATGTCCATCAAGCTTGTACTTAGTGTTTAGGTTCTTTTTTCCAATATGTAAGACTTAGCATTTGCTGGTTGAGATTTGGAGTTGCCAAGTTTTAGACCATTCAGATAAAAAGTAGCTGTATTGTTGGTGGTGTTAAATAGTTTGACATCGTCAGCAAAGAGAACACAATTACTTGTAATATGGTCACAGAGATCATTAATGTATAATATGAAGAGTGTTGGTCCAAGAACGCTGCCTCGGGGAATGCCACTTTTTACAGGAACAGGATTTGATAAAGCATTGCCAATTTTGACCACTTGTTGTCTGTTTGATAGAAAAGCTGTTATCCAATTGTGGAGGGGTCCTGAAACGCCATAGGATTTTAGTTTTAGGAGAAGTTTATCATATACTACTGAGTCAAAAGCTTTACAGAACTCTATGTAGATTGCATCTATTGCTTTGCCCTGATCAAGATTTGTAGTCCATATGTTTTTGCAGTGAAGAAGTTGTAAATTACATGATAATTTTTTTCTGAAACCAAATTGTTTATTAGAGAGTAGGTTGTTTGTTTCTGGGTGGAGGTAATGGATTGGTTGATGGTAGATTCCATTACTTTGCAGGTGACACAGCAAAAAGAAATAGGTCTGTAATTTTCAACTAGGCTGGGGTCTCCTTTTTTGAAGATAGGGATGACCATGGCAAGTGACCAAAGTTTGGGGAGGGAACTGGTCGTGAAAGCTTTTTCAAAAATTATGCTTAGGAGTTCTGCTATATTAGTGGAAATCTTTTTTAAGAAGTATGCACATAGTCCATCAGGTCCAATAGATAGGGATGGTTTTAGTTTGCGAAGAGCTTTTTCAGCATTATCTTCTGTGAAATCTATATTTGTTAGGTCGTTGTACTCACTGTTGGTACGATTGGGGAATGTCGTGTATAAGTCATTACTGTTAACAAAGACTGGGCCAAAGAATGTGTTGAAGAGGTTTGCTTTAACTTTTTCATCATTATATTCTTTGTCGTTAGAATCTTTTAGTGGTGGGATGGATCTCGAGTCTTTAAGTTTCTTGTTATAAATTATAAAATTATAATTTTAAATTATAAAAAGCACGATTGGAATTTGTGCACAAGAGGTCTTCTTCTTGCTTGGTGTGGTAATTGGTGCATTCAGTTTTTATTTGATTGCATATATTTCTGTAGTGGTTTTTGAAATTTGCTACATAGTCCTTTTTTGTTTCTTCTCCAGAGGGATTTTTTTTGGGATTGAAGTTTTTTATTGATATGGGCAATTTGTTTTTTTCTGTTTTTGGTGGTGGTTTGTGGTATGTAAAGATTAATTACTCTATTGACTTCAAGTAGGAAAACTTTATAGTGGTCTTCTGCAGTGATGCAGGTTGAGAACAGATTTTGCCAGTCAAGAAATGAGAGGTCGTTGTATAAGGTCATAGTTGGCTTTTTTGAAATTGTAGTTTGGAATACCGTTATTATGATGATTTATGTAAGGGCGTATATTGAGACAAAAGTCTATCATGCTGTGGTCGCTGTTGGAAAAGGGTTCTTTTATTTGTAGTCCATAAATTGAGTTTGTGTTGTTTCAGAAGATGAGGTCAAGGCAGTTGTTGAGTCTTGTATTATTAGTTACTAGTTGTTCTAGACCAAGGTTTGTAACAGCGTTGTATAGGGTACTATGGATGGGTTCAGTTGTACATTCATTTGTTATCCAGTTAATAGAAGGTAGATTAAGGTCACCCAGGAAGATGAGAGGCTATGGGCAAGAGGTAGCCCATGTTAGTAGTGTGGTTAACATGTTTGCATGAGAGATGTCGCAGTCAGGGGCTCTGTAGCATAGTAAGAATTGAAGTGTGATGTTAAAGGACAGGTCGCATACAATAGTCTCAGGAAGAGAAACTTTATGTGTAACTTGAATATTTTTTAGATTCAGTGACTTTTTGTAAAAGATAGCCACTCCACCTTCTCTGCAGGTTTCACAATCTGACCGAAAAACATGATATTCTTTGTAATAATGGAGTCAGGGAGGGATGAGTTCAGCCACGTTTTGCAAACAAATATATCAAATGTACCAATGTTTAACAATATGATAAATTCAGGCAATTTGTTTACAATGCTTCTTGCATTTATCAATTTGCATTTAAGATCTGCATGTCTGGTGTAGAAGAAGTAAGGGGCGTACATACCTAGTTTTGAATGATAGTTGGTTGGGGGTTATGTAAGACGGGTGGTTGGAGGATGGATGGTTGTTCAACAGTTGGTTGAACAATGGATGGTTGAGCATTGGATGGTTGGAGGTTTTGCACAGGTGGTTGGAGGTTTTGCACAGGTGGTTGGAGGTTGGTTGGTTGAACATCGGTTGGTTGAACAAAGGTTGGTTGCACAGTGGATGGTTGGTGATTCTGTAAGACGGGTGTTTGGAGAGAAGCACACTCTCTCCATGTGTGCTTCTGTGCTATAGTTGGTGATTGATTGCCTGAC
>NW_026681989.1:0-13209 GCF_028640845.1 Ahaetulla prasina | reverse complement strand
GTCTTTTGGAGGGCGAAAGGATAGGCCTTAAAAGTCATTGGGCATTCACGCAGTAAATTTAAAAAAGTGAAACAATATAATTTGAAATGCAAGAATAACTGTTATGTCAAAATAGTTTTACCAATAGCTTGTGGGAACAAATGACAACTCTTGTGTTCAAGAATCAATTGCTTCATTTCCAAGAAAAAGATAAAGTTATCTTCTTTTGGCAAGTGGCATCATCTGGATTGTTTTTGAAGCTCACAAAAACAAAAACAAAACACCACTAACAAAAGGGAAAAGAGATTGGGACATGAAATGTCTTCAGTTGCTTTCATTATGTTATTCAGTCTAGATAGCTTGGTAAGTCACAGTTGTAGCTAAATTAGCTACATGGATATAGGAAATCATAATAACCTTTGGGTGAAAAGAAGGACAAGAATATCTAGTTCTAAAGACCATAAACATAAAAATCATACATAATGAAAAACCTGCCATAATTACAAATTGTAGTATTTTTATTACTGCACTAAGAATGCATATAACAATGCAACTAATGAACAAAAAAGTAGTTCTTGGCCAAGCTGAGAAAATATAAAAATATCCTATCCTATCGTATAGTAGAATCTCCATTAAGTCCAACTAAACAATTTCTCCAAACACCAAGCCTTAATGTACAATAAAAGTGAGAAAAGAGATGGATAATGCAAGGTAATTTGATAAACAATGTTAAGAACAGGAACAACTTTATGGAAAGTTACAGTGCAATGGTATAATGTTATTATATAGTGTTTGATTACTGGATGTGCCATCAAGTTGATGTTGACTGAGTGACGACATAGGTTTTCTGCATGAATAAGCATATGTGCTCTAGAGTATTTATTTTCCATTCCTAATGAAATGAATTATTTATTCTTTTAAATGCAAAATGAAATGTTTAAAGCCTATGTCGTGAACACATGTTCCCCAATGATTAGTAATTATAAAGAAGGAAATTTTTAGGCTGTTATTGAATCAGTTTTTTATATAGTTTTTTAAATTTGCATTGTATTTACTGTGTTTTTACTGGCTGTGAACTGCCCTGAGTCCTTCAGGAGAAGGGCTGTATACAAATATAATAAATAAATAAATAAATAGAAAATTCATTTTAGCCCAGAATTTGCCATTAGCATAGATTGTTATTCTACAAAAGAGTATTGACAGACTGGACATTATATGTAAATTTAGGACTAGGCATTTCTAAAGATATCTGTGACAGCTTAAACAGATTAACACTGAAAGTGTCTGAGAAAATAAAGTGTGAAGCAAAGAAACTGTTCAAATAATTTCTTAAATTTAGCAATCCTTTTATATTTTTTATTGTAGCTTTAAATACTTCTACCCCTGGAACAGGGGTGAAATTCAGCAGGTTCTGATAGGTTCTGTAGAACCGGTAGCGGAAATGTTGAGTAGTTCGGAAAACTGCCAAATACCACTTCTGGATAGCCCCAGAGTGGGGTAGAAATGGAGATTTTACAATATGCTTCTCCCAGGAGTAGGGAGGGAATGGGGATTTTGCAGTATCTTTCCTCTGCCATGCCCACCAAGCCATGCCTATAGAACTGGTAGTAAAAAACAAATTAATTGCACCACTGCCCTGGGACATTTTAAATCTGATGCTTTTGAATTATTGCATTAATTTATTTACTTTTATTTGATTTATATTTAACATAGTATGGAATTTTGCCTGGAAAATCATTAGTTAATATATCTTAAAAGTAAACAACAAAGTAGGTCAGTATTGATTTATTTTAAAAAATGATTTTTTTAAAAAAAAATGTTTAGGTTAATACTACTAAACAGAAGTAAATGCTACTATTTTTTCAAAAATAGACCGTACAACCATTTGAGAAGGATGGCATAATGTCTCCTGCCTTGAGCAGAGGTCTAGACTAGAGGATCTCTGAGTTCCCTTCCCTCCCTATGATTCTATGTCCTTATGTAGTTACATTTAAGATTAACATTCACTGCACTGTTTACATATTAAACATATATTCCATTCCATACATGGAATGAAGGAACAGTAGTTTGTTCCTTCAGTAGTTTGGCTTTATAGCTTGGGCACAGGATTTAATAGTTGTATACTGATTTCAGGGCCTTTGTCTTTTGTCTTTGTCCATTGGTCTGAATGCCCAGGCAGTTTATTTATTAAGGATTGGATTAGCTGGGAGGACAATTCCTTGTAGAATCTACGTCTTAGAAAATCATTTATTTTTTAATTTTAATTTTATTTATTTATTTTTGTCAAGTACGTATTAGATAATATATATAAGTATAAGCATGAATTGAATACATAAAATGAATACAATTAAAGGGAACATTAGGACAGGGACGGTAGGCATACTGGTGCGTTTATGCACGCCCCTTACAGACCTCTTAGGAATGTGGTGAGGTCAACAGTAGACAGTCTTAGATTAAAGTTTTGGGGGTTTTGGGATGAAACCACAGAGTCAGTATATAGGTTATGGTGTCATTTAGTAAAGAAGCTACATTGATATTTTCACATTTTTCACAGCAAACAATTTACCTTAGCTATGAGTATAAAAAAAACATTTGCCAGAATCTTTTTTAAAAACATAATTTGATTTTTAAAGATTTAAAAAAATGAAAGGAACCACAAAAAAAGAAAATGAGAAATACATAATGGATGCAAAATAAAATATCAATAAATAAAGAGAATTTACAGTTGTCACAGAATTTTAGATTTGTTATTTCATTCTTTAAATAATTGAATAGATAAAACTAAACTCATTGTAACATCTTGAGCAACAACTGTAAATCACCACAAACCTCTAAATATTAATATTTACATTGATGTCACCACTATTTGTCATAAAAGTTATTCATAAAATAAATGAACATGTTTTTATGAAAGAGAGAAAAATATTCTAAAAGCAATAATTAAAGCAGTATAAAGTTCTAGTCGCCTCCTATTGCATGTGAACTGGTGATTACATCAAATACAGAATATAGAATAGCAGAGTTGGAAGGGACCTTGGAGGGCTTTTCTGTGACAGCCTCTCAAATATTGGAAGACTGCTTTCATCTCACCTCTAGTCTTTCTGTTCATTAGACTAGACCCGTGATGACAAATCTATGGTATGTGTGCCACAGGTGGCACACGGAGCCATACCTGTGGGCACGCGAGCTTTGCCCTAGCTCAGCTCCAGCATGCATGCGTGCGCCGGCCAGCTGATTTTTGGGCCTTCCGGGTCCACTGGAAGTCTGGAAATGAGCCATTTCTGGCCTCCAGAGGGCCTCTGGGGGGTGGGGAAGGCCGTTTTCTCCCTCCCCAGGCTCCTAGAAAGTCTCTGAAGTCTGGAGAGGGTGAAAAATGAGCCACCCGTGGGCCACCATGCCATCCCGTGCCAAAAACGGGGGGGGGCACGGGGGGGTCTTGCGTGCATGCGGGGGAGGGCAGGGTGCATCGAATTATGGTTGTGGGCACGTGTGTGAGAGACACCAACCCACGCTCCCCCCCCTTTTGGTACGCAATAGCAAGAAGGTTAACCATCATTGGACACATTGGACCCAATGCTCTTGCAGAACAACAGAGAAACAACAACAACAACAATAATAGTGTGCAACCAGTAGAAGGGGGAAATAAGAGATTATAAAAGAATAATAGAATAATACTACAGCCACACTCAATGGGTTAATATGCATACACATTAGACAGAACTTAGTAGTCACTGTATGTTGTCAAATGCGAGAATTAGGTTTTCAGCTAAGTGATGGCACAAGGGAAAAACTCCCTGTGTCTAGTTGTCTTGGCATGCAATGTCCTATGGTGGTGTCCTCATGGAAGAAGTTGAAACTGTGTCCAAGATGTAAAGGGTATGCAGATATCTTCTCAGCCCTCCTGACCCATGCAGCATATCTATGAAAGGCAGGCTGGTTGCAATTCTTTCTGCAATCTTAACTATCTGTTGGAGTCTGTAGTTGTCCTACTTGGTTGTTGTACAAAACCAGACAGTTATACAAGTACAACTGTAAAACTGTTATCAGCAGTTCTGGGGGCACTTTGAACTTCCTAAGTTGATGCAAGATGAACATTCTTTGTTGTGTCTTTTTAATGATTTTTTTTAATTTACATTTATATCCCGCCCTTCTCCGAAGACTCAGGGCGGCTTACATTGTGTAAGGCAATAGTCTCATTCTATTTGTATATTTATATACAAAGTCATTGCCCCCCCAACAATCTGGGTCCTCATTTTACCTACTGGTTCTGGTGTTAAGTGTTCATTTCAAGTACTGGGAGATTATAGAACCCCCAAAGCTTGAAGGGCTCTATTGCTGACCCTGTACTGTTGAATATGGTAAGAGGGGGTAAAATAGAAAGTCTCCTCCTAAAATACACTGTCATTTCTATGATTTTAAGCATAGTCAGTTCCTGATTGTTACAATTGCACCACAGAAGATTAAAAAAAAACACCAAAAAACTATTCCCTAGATACTTGAACAACTAGCCTGTTCTGTTAGATACTTATCTATGAACCAATCATGATTTTTTAAGATTTTTTCTTAGAAAATCCCCTTATTTTGGATTTTTTATAATTTATAACTAATTGTTTTTGAATGTAAAATGGACTGGGTACACTGTGGCTTTTTGTACATCTTGATTTGACTCAAGGAAAGGATCACTGCATCTTCCAAATATAATAAATAAATAATAAAGCAGGAGGATTGCATGCTGTTTTGTGAGCGTGTAATACAGCTTCTCAAACATTTATTCAGAGTTGATATACTATAGATGATAAATAAATTTGGAGTCAAAATACCTCATATCACACCTTTTGCTGATGCTATTAGATTGGATACTGCCCTCTGTATTCTTCCTGTTGTGTTTTTGTGAAGTGAATAGATCAGTAGCAACAACTATCTAACAATGATAGATTGTTGGAGATTTTTCATATGTCGGATATTGAAATGGTATCAAAGGCTGCTTTAAAGTCTACATATAATTGTGTGTGTGAACTGTAGATGTAGTTACCAACTGATGTTGGTGGAGGATGCAATGATATAAAGTTGATCTCCCTTCCCAAATGCCTGCTTCTCTAGCCAATTGTGTAGCTTCCTGAAGAGATGCCTTGTGAACCATATGTTGTTTATATATAGATGTATAGGTCTGTAATTGGTAGGGAATGGCCTATTGCCTTTTTAAAAGATGGTCACAATAATTGCTTCACCCCAGTGCTCTGGAGTATGCACAGAGATATGATTAAAAGAAATGAGATATCCATGGATTAAAATCCACTGGTCTGTACTGATCTTAATTACTTTGCCTGGAATTAAATTGTTTCCTGAGGCTTTCCCTTTCTGCATCTGCACAAATAATTGCTTAATTTCTAAAGTGGTGACTGGGAGTCAAGGAGGGATGGCATTGAGGAAGGATTTAAGATTTGTGGAAGGATTCACCAAGCCATCTTCATGCAATACTCAAATAAAATGTGGGAGCACTATTAACATGAGTGCTCCCACATTTTATTTGAGTATTGCATGAAGATAGATAGATAGATAGATAGATGGATGGATGGATGAAGGGAAAATCCTGTTTGTTTGTTTTTTTTGGTTAATTGCTATGTTTCCTTGTAGCATCCATCTCATTTTTCTTTAGGTATTCATATTCCTCCTTAAATTGTATCACTGTTTGGCTGGAAGTAAGCAGTGGTGTGTTCTTTTCATCAATAAATATCTATGAATGATGTCCTTTTGGTCCTAATGCATTTGTGGTCAATTGATCTTTTAAATGAAATATTATTTTGTGATCTTCAGACTCTCTGGGTTAATGTGGCACATGCTCTGAAGGTCTCTGCCTCTACGTTTGTGGTCCTCAAGTTAGTTTTAAGCTTTTACATTTTTTGGAGCCAAGGTTGCTGGTAATTTCCAGACATAACTGCTTGGTCCATTTAAGCTTCAGTTTCCCATCAACAGCACTGGAAAACTGGAAGAACAATGCCCCAAATAAAGCAACTAAAAATAAGCAGTCTGTGCTCATTCTCTGTTTTGGTAATATTCCAGAATGATTAATGCTGAAGGACAGATTGGGACATAATTGATTGTTTAGACTTTGGAGGCTGACCAAAATGTAAATTGTTCAAGGAGAGCTTGATGAAAAGCACCATTTAAAAGATAGAGGTCCTTGTTTATAGGTCATTTAGGCCAAACACAGGCCAGTTAAATTAAACGGGGAATCCCTGGAAATCAGTGGAAAAGAGGTAGTGCCATTTATCATCAGGATACTGATGGAAGTGCCTATGTAGGTCATCCTGATTAGCTCCCAGGTGGGCATTAACATTCCTTCAGTTATTATTTGTTCCTGTGTATATTGGTCTATACAATAGGTATTATACCCAACCACCACATTTCAAAGTTTTCTACTCTGTCTATAAAGATGTAAGGGTGGTAAATACCAATTGATGCATAGTATTAGTTTGCTTTAAGAGGGATGTGATGGCTCAGGGGCTAGGATGTTGAGCTTGTCAATCGAAAGGTCGGCAGCTCAGCGGTTCGAATCCCTAGTGCTGCCGTGTAATGGGGTGAGCTCCTGTTACTTGTCCCAGCTTCTGGCAACCTAGCAGTTTCGAAAGCACGTAAAAATGCAATTAGAAAAAATAGGGACCACCTTTGGTGGGAAGGTAACAGCGTTCCATGCGCCTTTGGTATTGAGTCATGCCGGCCACATGACCACAGAGACGTCTTCGGATAGTGCTGGCTGTTCGGCTTTGAAATGGAGATGAGCACCGCCCCCTAGAGTTGGCAATGACTAGCACGTATGTGCGAGGGGAACCTTTACCTTTACCTTTATTAGTTTGCTTTAAATTTAAAAGCACAGCTACCACCTACTCACCATAAAAAGGTATTTGGATTACATTGACATGCGTTTTGATTTAAGTAAATATATCTTAAGGTCTCACTGGAAAAAAGTCTAATGTTAGGAAAGATTGAGGGCAAAAGAAGAAGTGGATGCTAGAGAATGAGGTGAGTGGATGGAATCACTGAAGCAGTTGGTGTGAGCTTAAATGATCTCCTGGGAATGGCAGAGGAAAGGAAGGCCTGGAGGAACCTTGTCCATGGGGTCGCTATGGGTCAGACAGGACTTTGCAACTAACAGCAACAACAAACATACCTTCCATAGCCCAACCCTCTCTTTTGCTTACAAATCCATGTCAAATTTGACAAGCGGGCCACCTGGGAATGAGAAGACAGGATATGTTGTGGATCCCATCTATTAGGGATGTATATGTATGTATGTATGTATGTATGTATGTATGTATGTATGTATATGTATATGTATATGTATATATATATATATATATATATTAAAAAAAGTTTTATTTTAACATTCATATCCAATAACATATTTAATGTACCATCATATACAATTAATCGGACCTGTCCGGTCACCACCCCCTTCCTTTAACTCTCTTCCCTTCTTTACCTTCTTCTACTTTCCACAACCATCCTCCCCCTCTCTTATCTACATCCTCTCCTCCTTCCTCCCTACTCCTTTCTTCTCCCTCTTCTATCCCTCTTCCTTCCTTTCCTCTTCCTCCTCTTCTCTTTCCTACCTTCTTCTCTCTTCTACTTCCTTCTTTCCCATCATTCTGAAGTGTAGCCAGGCAGCTCCGATCTTACATTAATTATACATCTTCAATCATCTTTGTACATTAACTATCAATCCATTTTCTACGCTCATCCCCCGCCCCCCTCCCTTCCCCTTCCTCCCCCCACCCCCCGGGACTTCCCAGAACCGAATACAGGGTATAAAACTAACAACAAAAATTAAAATATAACACAAATCATAATCCATAGTCACTCCTTAAAACCTCAACTCCCCTTCCAGAAACAAAGAAAATACATTTCTTCCAATCCATTATATATCAGACCATTCCACTCCTAGAGTTCTCAGAAATTTCCGATTGAGTTAGTGTTTGTTCTTGAATAAAGTACATAGTTTTTAATATCCAACCTTCATCAATCAATATCAAAACAATGTCCCATCTTCCAATATTCACCAAGGGTTCTTCTAAAATGTCTTTCTTCCTTAAGCAGTCTCTCAAAAATAGTTCATATTTCCAACTTAATTTCTTAAATTTTTCTATCCAACCTTCAAGGGTAAACAATAGTCCATCTTTTCACATCTTTGACATTTATATACATCAAATAATATTACAAATATCCAATATATCAATTGTAATAATTAAAATCTTCACTTTACCTTGCTTATATCAAATAACATTATTAAAATTACACCTATAACTTATCCAAAATATATCTATTATAACAATTAAATTCTAATTAGCCATATAACAACATTACATCCATCTCTTAAATATAATATTTAATCCAAATTCCTAAATTTTACTATCTATCCTCCAAAGTTAAACAATATTCCATCTTCCTATTCCTTTATACCTGAAATATATCAAATAGTACCCCTAAAATTACACATTTATATCCAAAATAAATCATTTACAAAAATTAATCATAATCATATATAATAGAATTAAACATTCTCCCTCCCCTTTTTCTGTCTTACACTTTTTCCATCATCTATTCACCATTCAACTTAACATCTATTAATAAAGAGTTCCCAATCTTTAATACATTAGTGTAGAAATCTCGTGCTTTACAAACTGTATTGAGAAAATACTTTCTTCCTTTATAATTCACTGTTAAACCAGCTGGAACCTCCCATCTAAAATATATCTGATGTTTCTTAAGCTCATCCACTAAAAAGGCAAATTCTTTTCTCTTTCTTAACATTTTAGGAGGAATTTCCTTCATCATTATTATATCTTGTCCTAATATTTGAAATTTATTTTTATAAAATGCTTGCAAAATTCCATACCTAATCTTCTTATTTGTAAAATAAATAACCACATCTCTCGGTAAACACTTCTGCCTTGCCAACCAAGAATTAACACGATAATTTTTTTCAATATTAACTTCAAAATCTTAATAATAATAATAATAATAATAATATTTTAATTTGTATACCGCCCTTCTCCCGAAGGACTCAGGGCGGTGAACAGGCAGATAAAATATAAATACACACAGTAATTAAAAACAACCCTTAAAAGACTAATTCAAATGCCCAAAAATGTTAAAAAACGTACTCCCCCGTAAAATAACAAAATTTTAAAAACCCATCCAATAAAAATAAAAATCAGGCTAGTCCAGCCATACGAAATAAATAAGTTTTAAGTTCGCGAAAGGTCCTAAGGTCAGGTAATTGTCAAGTCCGAGGGAAGTTCGTTCCACAGGGTCGGAGCTCCACAGAGAAGGCCCTCCCCTGGGGCCACCAGTCGACACTGTTTGGCTGACGGCACCCTGAGGAGTCCCTCTCTGTGGGAGCGTACCGGACGATGGGAGATAGAAGCCGGCAGTAGGCGGTCCCGTAGATAGCCCGGTCCTAAGCCATGGAGCGCTAAAGGTGGTAACCAATACCTTGAAGCGCACCTGGAAAACAACAGGTAGCCAGTGCAGTCTGCGCAGGATAGGTGTTATGTGAGCTCGAGGCGCTCCTCGATAACCAGCCGCGCGTTCTGAACTAGCTGAAGTCTCCGGGTGCTCTTCAAGGGGAGCCCCATGTAGAGAGCATTGCAGTAGTCCAGGCGAGAGGTAACGAGAGCATGAATGACTGTGCATAAGGCATCCTGGTCCAGGAAGGGACGCAACTGGCGGATCAGGCGAACCTGATAAAATGCTCTCCTGGAGACGGTTGCCAAATGGTCTTCAAAGGACAACCGACCATCCAGGAGCACGCCCAAGTTGCGTACCTTCTGCATCGGGGCCAATGATTCACCCGACAGACAGCGCATCTGCAGCTGACTGTACCGAGTGCCGGCATCCACAGCCACTCCGTCTTGGAGGGATTAAGTTTGAGCCTGTTCCTCCCCATCCAGACCCGTCACGGCTTCCAGACACCGGGACAGCACTTGACAGCTTCACTGGGGTGGCCCGGGTGGAAAAGTACAGCTGGGTGTCATCAGCGACAGTTGGTATCTCACCCCAAAGCCACTGATGATCTCACCCAGCGGCTTCATATAGATGTTGAACAGGAGGGTGAGAGAATCGACCTCGGCACCCCACACATGAGGCACCTTGGAGTCGATCTCTGCCCCTGTCAATACCGTCTGCATCCGATCAGAGAGGTAGGAGGAGAACCACCGATAAACGGTGCCTCCACTCCCAACCCTCCAACCGGCGCAGCAGGATACCATGGTCGATGGTATCAAAAGCCGCTGAGAGGTTTAATAGGACCAGGGCAGAGGAGTAACCCCTATCCCTGGCCCTCCAGAGATCATCCACCAGTGCGACCAAAGCTGTCTCCGTACTGTATCCGGGCCGGAAGCCGGACTGGAACGGGTCTAGATAGACAGCTTCATCCAGGTACTGGGGTAGCTGACACGCCACCACACTCTCTACAACCTTGCCGTGCGAAGATTGGAGACTGGCCGGTAGTTCCCTAAAACAGCTGGGTCCAGGGAAGGCTTCTTGAGGAGGGGTCTCACCACCGCCTCTTTCAAGGCCGCGGGAAAGACCCCCTCCCGCAAAGAAGCATTTGTAATCCCCTGGAGCCAGTACTAAACAGGAGGGGCACGGATCCAGTAAACATGTGGTGGCGTTCAGCCTACCCAGCAACCTGTCCATGTCCTCGGGAGTCACAGGATCAAAGTCATCCCAAACCACCTCAACAAGATGGGCCTCAGAACCCTCGCCTGGATCTACCCAATTTTGATCCAATCCGTCCCGAAGCTGAACGATTTTGTCGTATAGATAACCGTTAAACTCCTCGGCACGCCCTTGTAGGGGGTCCTCCCGCCCCTCCTGTTGAAGGAGCGAGCGGGTCACCCGAAACAGGGCGGCCGGACGGTTATCTGCCGACGCAATGGGGGAGGAAATGGAACGCCGCAACCCTCATTGCCACTAGGTAGGTCCTACTATAGGACCTAACTAGTGTCCGGTCAGCCTCAGAGCGGCTGGATCTCCAGGCACTCTCTAGGCGTCTTCTCCGGCGCTTCATCTCCCTCAGCTCCTCGGAGAACCAAGGAGCTGGTTGAGACTGACGCCGGGTCAGAGGCCGCAAAGACACGACACGGTCCAAAGCTCCAGCCGCGGCCCGTTCCCAGGCCACAACTAGCTCTTCAGTCGAGTCGTCTGGTTCCACTCCCTCTATCTGAGCAAAGGCCGGAATAAAAATCTCTTTCAAATTTTCCTCTTTACATTCTCTTAAGTCCCTTACCCTTATAGCATATTCCATTAATTTATATTGTAATATAACCCTTTCTTCATCTGCCTTATCTACCTTAACCTGAATATCATCTATTTTATTTTCTAAATTCAAATTAATTTGAACTTCATCTATTTTCCTTTGCAAATCTAAATTAATTTGGTTAAGTTCATCCAGCCTTTCTTCTGTCTGAATACTAGATAACAATAATGGGGTAATTGATTCCTTTAATTTTTTCATCTCCCTCCTCTGCTCTTCCACCATATCTTTAAAATCCAGTATTTCTTTCTCCATTTCATTAAATTTTTGATCTATTTCTGAAAGATGAGCCTCCATAAGCTCCTGTAAAAAATTCCTTAGACTGCCTTTAATATCTTCTTTCAATTTCCGTATCTGAAGTGAAGAAATTTCCAGTATTTTAGAAGTGGTTAAATGTCTTTGCTTGAAGGCCATTTTAAAACTAAGTAATACCAAGAAGAAGAAAAAGAGAGAGAGAAAAAAGAAAAAGAAAAAAAAATTCAATAAACTTTTCTTCTTAAACACTGTAAGAAAAAGATAATAAAAAAAAGAGATTTAAAAAAAAAATCCATTTTTTAAAAAAAATATCTTGTTATATTCTTCTTAAAGGTTCCACACCAGCAATTGTAATAAGCATTTCCTTAGCTTTCGCTTAACTTAGCTTTCACTTTCAATACACAAAAATGCCATCTTTCATCATCTCCACTCTTGAATACGAATACCTTCTCTGTCAGGGAGTTAAAATCATCTTACAATCTAATGCCAGCACTCCTGTTTTCAGCTCTGTCCATGTTAGCAATCCTTCAGTAATCCATCAGTCACGGAGATGGACGCTGCGTTTTGTTCTGCCATTTGCAGAAGCTTTCTGGATTCTGGAGCTTTTTTCGAGCTATAGAAGGAGCGTTCCCAACAAACCACCAGAAATCTTCCTGGGGCTTTCCTTGGGGGCTCTACTTCAGCCCAAGTGCTCACCTCCCCCTCTTTGCCCGAGGGTAGAGATTTACAAGCTGCTGACAGCAGATTAACACTGTCTAAACAGCTCTACAGAATCACACAGAACTGGCGGTCTAAAATAGCCCGCCATTAACGAAGCGGAGCCACCGGAAGCTCTATTAGGGATGTATATTTAATGGAACCATAAAAAGGGTCCTCTTGGTAGTGGCCCCTTCTCTATGAACCATCATTTCTCTGGTCGTACACCTGGCCCCAAACTGCTACTCCAAACAACCTGGTTGATGTGGTTTTGTCAGAATCATGAATGGAAATGGATCAAATGGCAGATCTGATTGTGTTGCTGCTGCCACAGTGATTGTGCAATGGGGCAGGGGTCTCCAACCTTGGTCCCTTTAAGACTTGTGGACTTCAACTCCCAGAGTTCCTCAGCCGTCCAAAAGTCTTAAAGGGACCAAGGTTGGAGACCCCTGCAGTGGGGTATGGTTTTTATATTGGGGATTTTTAATGTTGTGAGCTACTCAGAGTCACCTGTGTATGAGTTTTATATGGGTGGCCATATATATTTTGTCGATAAATAAATAATTTGATTTCTATTTATCACTACCATGACTGTATAAAATGCTTTGTGTAAATTTGAAAGCAAAAAGGAGACATCAAGGAGGTATTTAAAAAGTGTATCTCCTATAGGTAGCCCAGAACTATAGGTAAGATGTATAAGTAAGGTAAGGCTTAGAATGAACTGAGATTGGCAAACAGTGCTAAAGTAACAAAAAGTTTCTTTAGATATGCAAAAAAGGAAGGGAGGAAGGGAGGGAGGGAGGGAGGGAGAGAGAGAGAGAGAGAGAGAGAGAGAGAGAGAGAGAGAGAGAGGAAAAATTAGTATACCAGCACATATAATTACCAGTGAAGATGGTAAAATGCTAAAAAAGAACGAAATGTATTATTGAGCCTTAAGCAGGATTTAGACAAGCTGGAGCAGG
>NW_026681988.1:0-13215 GCF_028640845.1 Ahaetulla prasina | reverse complement strand
CACAAATCATAAGTCCATTTTTTTCATTTTAAGCAAAAAGTCCCTAAGAGGTCTCTAGCCAGCCATAAATATAGATATTGTTTTATGTAAATAGATTTCTTATAATTAATTGGGATTACCCTGAACCGTTGAATAGAATCAGAGGGCAAACCCCATGAGTAAGAATTAGTGTCGTGGTGTCTTTGCTTTGGTTTACTGAGTGATATACTGTATATTTAGTACTTGAGCATCCATAGACTTCTTTTCTTCTGTTAACTTCTCTCACCAACCTAGAAATAAGGAGAATTTTACTGGGAGTTAGAACAATTAATCAGTATGACTTGCCTAGAAGTTGTGGGTACTCCAACACTGGAAGTTTTAAGAAAAATTATACAACCATTTGTCTAAAGTGGTATAGGATCTCCTGTTTGAACAGGGGTTTAGACTAAAAGACCTTACCTTCCATCACTGTTATTCTGCTCTGTTATATGTATGAGGTTGGTTATGGGAACTGACTCTCACTTTAACTGTAAGTAAGTATTTTCATAATAAGGGGTTGCCATGGATGTACCAGCAGCATCTTAACATAAGGAGTTCTTGTTCCAGGATATTTGAACTCAAGAGATTACCTGGCCTAAAGATGCAAATCTGTTTAAGTTCGTCTTTAATGCTAAGGGTCTTTCCTACGTCTTCTTGATTTTTCTCTCTCTGTTCCTATATAATCCCAATCTTGATAGTTATTCAAACCAATATAAAGTAAGGATAGCCTCCACTCTCACTCCTCTAATTCACTCCAACAAACAAGTGCTTTCCCCCTTCTCCAGAATGAAAGCTATCAGCTGGTGTAGCAAGCCAAACACTTGTAATTTTTATTGTCATATAATGCTTCTGTAATGTATCTTTAAATGTTTTGGCGGGAAACAAGCACGTTGCTGATTGGTTGAAGCCGCCGGCTAAACTGTATTTAAGGAGAAGTTTTTCCCCAGCCCGGTTGCTGGGTTCACTGTATATTAAAGAGCTGTTGTCACTACCCTGGTCTCCTGCCTCGTTACTGCCCAAACCTAACACTGGCGACGAAGGTGGGATCTCGAGGCTAAAAGCACCAGGTACGAGCTGAACGCACGAAAGAACCGAACCCAGCAAATTCAGGGCGGAAATGCAGAGATGGCCAGCTACACACCGCCCGCACCGTTTGACCCATCCAAGGAGAAATGGGGAACGTACATGACCCGTTTCGAGAGCTTCCTCGAGGCGAACGAACTGCAAGGAGTTCCAGATAACAGAAAAAGGGCATATTTCCTGAGCCACTGCGGTCCCGAGGTCATCGACATCGCAGAAGCCCTGGCAGAGCCAACGCCGGTACAATCGGTATCGTGGCAAACTCTGCAGAACCTATTGAAGAACCATTTCGCGCCAACACCATCCAAATATGTGCAACGTTTTGAATTTGGAGAGCGCAGACAGCAAGAGGGCGAGTCCATCAGCGAATACATGGCCGCCTCTAAATATTGTGGGTACCGAGATTTGGATGAGGAACTGTTGGAGCAACTCATCCGTGGGGTCAGGGACATTCGTTTGCGGAGGCGACTGCTATCCAAGAGCAACCTAACGCTGGCAAACGCTCTGGACGAAGCCAGAGCTCATGAGATGTCCACCCAAGCAGCGGAAACCCTACAAAAGCCGCTCACACCGGTGGCGAGCGCGAAATCAACCCCGGTCCACAACGAAGAAATCCAGACCGAATCAGACGGCGAGGATGAGGAAGGAGTTTTCCACACCGGGAGAGCGAGCAAAGAAGACCGGGATGAATGCGGAAGTTGCGGAGGGCAACACCAGCGTCAACAATGCAAGTTCAAGGACGCTACATGTCGGCGGTGCGAAAAGAAGGGGCACCTGGCTCAAGTCTGTCGAGCACCCCAACCTTCCCGCCGAAAATTCAAACCAACCAATCAGAGCGGGATCGGCAAGGCGACCGTGATTGGTCAATACAAAAGGGCGAGTCAAATCGAACGACCGTGATAGTAGGTCGTGCAGCAACCCGTGAGAAGAAAATCTTCACAAAACCAAAAATCAAGGAGTGCCGTGCCGACTGGAAGTGGACACTGGGGTCAGCGATCACAATCATGTCCTGGGACACTTTTGCGAAGCTGCCAAAATCGCCAAACGCAAACTGCAAACACAGCGGCTAAGAGTTCACGACTACCAAGGAATCGCATCCCTGTTCGAGGACAACCTCCGTCGCCGAGTACAGACCACACAAGAAGACCCTGCCCATCACGATAGTAAGGGACCCTGCCAAGTTTGTTGGGACTAGACTGGTTCCGAGCATTGGGAATGGGAGTGACTGGCATCTACAGAAATGACTTTAACCTAAAGACACACTCATGGACGTTCGAAGATGTTTTCAAGGACTGCCTGGGCAAGTACAAGGGACCCCTATTTCCTTCAATTTAGACCCCAGGTAGCCCCATACGGTTAAAAGCAAGGAGGGTCCTTTGCCCTTAAACCCAAGATTGACAGGAGATAGACAAACTCATCAGTCAGGGAATACTAGTGCGAGTCGATCATGCAAAGTGGGAGACGCCAATCGTCACCCCACTGAAACCAGATGGGTCAGTTAGAATCTGCGCTGACTACAAGGCAACGTTAAACAAAGCCTTGCAAAAAAGCGCTTACCGGTCCCGTGGTGCAACACTTGCTGCACTCGCTGGGGCAAGGCACGCTTTTGCCAAATTAGATTTGGCCCAAGCCTATCAACAACTGCCTGTAGACGCCAACACAGCGAAGCCCAGACAATTGTGACTCACAGAGTTGCTTTCAAGTGTACCCGGTTACAGTTTGGGGTGAGTGTGGCACCTGGTCTGTTTCAAAATTTAATGGAGCGACTTCTGCAAGGGCTCCCGGGGGTAGTCCCCTATTTTGATGATGTATTGGTATCAGCAGAAAATTTAGAAGAATTGGGGAGTTTGAGAAAAGTTTTGGGCATTTTCCGGTCAGCGGTCTAAAGGTTAAAGTGAACAAATGCCAAATAGGGGTAGAATCTGAGAGTTCTTGGGCTACAGAATAGACAAGGAAGGAATCCACCCCACTGAGAGCAAGGTCAAGGCAATAAGAAAGGCTCCAGCGCCCAGAGACAAACTCAGAGTAAGATGTTTGAGATGGTTAAAATTCATCCCTAAAGGAAAACTTTAGAAGAATCAGCCATATAATTTTTTTTCTACTTCATTTTCTGAATAATAACAACCTTAGACAGTGCCACTTTGAGCAACTGGTCACCCGTGGGGTAGTTTTTCTAGCATTATATTGTGTTAAATTTGGTTTTTCAATTCAGTCAAGGAATCCCTTTTGAATTTCTTTAAAATATAAATCGAAATGCTTCTAGAGCCTACATCTAAATCAGCGGTGAAATTCAAACTTTTATACTACGTGCCTTGGTGGGCGTGGTCTCTCCCTCCCTCCTTCAAGTCTGGGTGGGGGAATCAGTCTGTGCAAAGCATTCCAAAGAAGTGCCCCTTAAAACCTTTGAAGCATTAAAACAGTTATGTCATTTAGAGCAGGGGTCCCCAACCTTTTGGACCTCAGGGACCACCTAGTCCATAATTTTAAATCCCGTGGACCACTAACACGAATCCAGCGCGCCGCTTGCTGAAGTGCCTGTACTTCCAGTGACAGGATGGAGTCCTTCAGTCACTCCTCTCTCTCTCTCTTCCTCCCACCTCCCACTCTTTCTTATTCTCTCATTCTCTCTCCTCCCCCTTTCTCTCTTTCTCTCTCTCTCTCTCTCTCCCCCCCCTCTCTCTCCTCTCTCTTCCACTCATTCTCTCTCTCTCTCATCACTTTCTCTCTCCCCCCACTCTTTCTCTCTCATTCTCTTTCTCTATCCCCTCTCTCTCTCCCACTCATTCTTTCTCTATCATTCTCTTTCTCTCTGTCATCTCATGGGCCAGCCAGTGTCTTGGGTCTGAGAGGAAGTCAAGCGTCTCCCCGAGAGACCGAGATACAGGAGCACCAAAAAGGGCCAGAAGAAACAGCCGCAAGATCCAGCTCCCACTCTGGAATATGGAGCGAATCTCCATTCCCCCCCTTTCCCTTGCCAGGCGAGGAGTGACTGGGAAGGGAGGGCTAGCAGTGGGGACAGCCACTGGTGGGTTCAGCTGAAGGAAACTACAGCAGGGGGAAGAAACAGCCTGGGTTCCCACCACCCGTTGCTTCAGCCCGCCTGCACCGCCATCTTCCCCTTGCACCATTATCTCATTCCAGCCGGTGAGGGCTGTGCTGCAAAGTTACAAATTGCCCGAACCTCCCTTAACAGTGGAGATTTACAGCCCCACCATGTGCTGCCTGGCCAGTCCCATCTTCCAGAGCTCTAGTCACAGGACTGGCCATTGCTTATCCAGGAGCAGCTCCTCCACCTGGGTGCGCTGTGGACCACCAACATTTTCTCATGGACCACCAGTGGTCCGCGGACCACCGGTTGGTGACCACAGATTTAGAAGGCCTCTGTGACTATTTCAAAGGCTGCTCCCAGCTATCTCTATGTATCTGCCTAGACAATACATTTACTCGGAGGGAGCATGATGATGCAAAGTGGCTGTGTCTGGGCAACATATACACAGAAGTGTTACTTTAAGTGTTAAGTTCAGAAGAGACCTGGGGCCACTTCAGACAAGTGGCCCCAGGTCTCTTCTGGATACTAACATTTAAAGTGATGTGCATTCTTCGAACGCTTTGCATATTTGCATTATAAATGTTATAGAAGATCTACATTTATTCCAGAATACTAGCTCACTTTGGCTATCCTTTATGTCCATGAATAGATGTCTGTGATCCAAATATCACGATTTCAGCAGAAGACAATTCATTCATTTAAATTATTAACATATCCAACTTTACCTTTACTTTTGCTATATTTCATACTACTCACGCAATGAAAAAGTTAAAGAGAATTTCAGGGATTATGTAAAGGCGTTCTATTTTTATTTTTTTAAGAAATCAGTTCCTTTCTACAAGATGTTATTTCTCTCCATGTAAATTAACTTCATCCTGGAAAATATTTCAATTCAAAGATCTCTTAAATGTTTCCTTTTTTGACGCTCATCTTAGTGATAGAAATTGGAAAGGAAATAAATGGGAAGAATAGAAGCAAGGAAACTGCATACTTCGAAGTGCATCTAATATGCAGTAATTGGAAGAGCAGGAGAGAATGTTTAAACTAAGTTCAAGAACAGTGATAAGGCTGGAGATGATGTTATCTATTGGACAGAAGAAACTATTAACACACAGAGTGTTTTCAATCACTTAATCAGAAAACCCTTTTCCTGAGCACTGTTTCTTGTCCATGTGCCATAGACAAACATAAATATTTTGGATTTCCTGCATCCTTCATTCTGATAATAGCCTCTTAACTTCAAGCCCTTCCCACCTCAAAGACAAAGCTAAAACAAATGATAATACAGGGAAGATAAAGATTATTTTTATGCCAGATGAGCTTGCAAATTCACCACAAAGAATCTGCTGGTCTTTTTCATATTACTGGGGTTTCCCCCTTCAACTCCACTGTTAGGTATGAAAAAAAAATGAAAACAAAGTGGAGTAGTTTGTTTTATAAAACTAAGAAGTATCAATAATATATCGTGGATAGAACTTTCATCTAAAACAGCTCCACTATAAAAAGATTGTTTCCCCCAAATCAGTATTTCATGTTTACATGTCTTTTCATATATCTCATTATCTCTAATAATCTGAAAATAATATTTAGAGCATTCCTTGTTTAACCTATTAAAAATTCATCCAGCACGGGTGTCAAACACCCCGTGTCACGTTACTGTCATGTGACGTATCGTGATGTTTTTCTCCTTTGCAGAGCTCTGGGGTGGGCATGGCCTGTACATGATGCATCGGACCCATGCGCAGCCAGTTTGACACCCCTGATCTACAGTATACAGTAATCCAACGTATGCCAAGATTTTAGTAAAGATGCATTTTTGTCAAGTTGGAAGCATGCCAAAGCAAGGACAGCTATCTGCTTCCCTATGGGCACAGTTTTGCTGAAAACCAGAAGTAATTGCTGGTTTTCAATAAAACCATCATAAATCATGGTCACATAACTAAGGGACCCTGTAAATGGCCTTAAATACAGGCTGGTTGCACAGTGGAGTGACATGACTAGAGGGAACCTGACCATTAGAACTTTGAATCTGGGTTGTAAGTACACACGGGTAGGTCCACCATAATTTCAAATGGTTGCTAAGTGACTGATCTTACGTCGAGGATTACCTGTAATGCACTGTAGGAAGTTAACATCCACCCCTCTCCTAGAAGAATTATATATTTTGGGAAATATTAAAAAGGCAGAATATATTTCCCTGGATGAGAAATGGAGAAACATGTTTTAAAGACAAAGCAGTCCCACCTCCCTGCCTCTCCCCATCATATGCAACACAATAGGACCCATCTAGCAACAGAAACTCACCACATGGCACCTGGGAAGATTACATCAGCCAGCAAGGCTAGCTAAGACTCCCACCTCCTGACACCAATCAGGTGTCTGACACCAATCAGGATACTCTTCTTGTGCCCCAGGAAGTTCAAATCTCAGAGAGGGCATAAAACCAAGGCACACTCAGCATCTCATCCCTTTTCTGTTCAGGAACTCAAATCATGTGATTCTGTCCACCATTAAAACATCTTTCCAAGCAGTCTCCATGTTTCCAGTGTCTTTTTCCCCACTTGGAACTGAACCCAGATGGACATTTCTTCCAATAGCACCTTCCAATATTTTGGGGGCATTTTATCTATACATCCAGGAAAAAAAATAAACTTAAACTTGCACAATCCTCTAGATAAAATGGATTATGTCATGAATAATTGACTCATATGCAACAAGGCTATATTTGACCCATTAGGAAGGGCTGTCAAACTCATGGCCCGTGGGCCAGATGCGAGGGGAAGTCACAATACATCACGTGACGCTGCCATGATGACGTGAGTTTGACACCCCTGCACTAGGAGGACTGCCTTATGTTCATTAACAGGGCTGATTACCTGTTCTTGCTACCCTTTTAAATCCTCCAGCACTGAGATAGGGTGACCAAATGCACTAAATGCCCCATGAAAAATAATTCCAAAGGTGCAGATTTTCTCAGCTGTACCTGGCAAGCTACAATTGCAAAAATTGCTTTGTCCGTGCAAGCGTTTAAAATATAGGATCCTTTTTTCATCTGTACTATATGTATAAGAGCTCTGCATCTTCTCCTTCTAAGCTTTTGATACTCTCTTTTTCTTATCCTTCTGCAAGCTGAAGTCTATTATCAGAAATCGCAGACGTTGGGACAGTGGGAGTAGACTGTAAGTAAACAGTTGATACAGTTTTTCCACTGGTTCAAATTGGCTTTGTCAGATATTTGAATAATGATGGACTAGAAATTTCAGTTTATGTTCAGATAAACCAAAATGTGGTATGCAAAATAAAAGAGAAAGATAACTCAGTCTTTCCACAGAATATACCCACCCACCTGCCTACATGCCTGCCTTCTCTTGAGACTGGCCTGTAATTGCTATTATTTCTGTTGTCTCAGAAATTTACTTATTGAAGATATTACACATAAAAGCAGGAAAAGTTATATAGAATAGAATAGAATAGATTTTTTTATTGGCCAAGTGTGATTTGTCTTGGTGCATATGTTTTCAGCGTACATAAAAGAAAAGATCATCAAGAATTCTAAGGTACAACACTTAATGATAGTCATAGAGTACAAATAAGCAGTCAGGAACCAATCAATATCAATATAAATCGAAGGATACCAGCAACAAGGTTACCGTCATACAGTCATAAGTGGGAGGAGATGGGTGATGGGAACGATGAGAAGATTAATAGCAGTGCAGACTTAGTAAATAGTTTGACAGTGTTGAGGGAATTATTTGTTTAGCAGAGTGATGGCCTTCGGGAAGAAACTGTTCTTGTGTCTAGTTGTTCTGGTGTGCAGTGCTCTATAGCATTTTGAGGGTAGGAAAGAGTTTATGTCAAGGATGCAAGGAGTCTGTAAATATTTTCACAGCCCTCTTTTTGACTCATACAGGTCCTCAATGGAAGGCAGGTTGATAGCAATTGTTTTTTCTGCAGTTCTGATTATCCTCTGAAGTCTGTTTCTGTCTTGTTAGGTTGCAGAACCAAACCAGACAGTTATATTAGGGCTTCTTTAGACAAATCAGTTTCTTTCTTTGAGCTTGGGCCTCCAGCATTTTATATGAATTGTTTAGTGAATTTAAAATAGTTGGTTGATCATTATGAGTGGTTTAGAAAGGAAAGGTATTTAAGTTTTCTGAGATCATTTCCTACAGGGAGAGAAGGTATAGAATGCTGTGTCCACCAATAACTGGAAAGACCTCTTGCCTGATCACTTTTTGCAAAGCATGTACTTTAAAAAGAAAAAAAAAGAGATGGGTTTTTTAGGAACAGGGCTTCATAAATTTTTTGTGTGTGTGTGTGAATTTCATGAATTGAATACAGCTCATCGGTCTGGAACCCGCACTGCATATTGGACATTAATACAATAGAAGGAGTCCAGAGATATTTCATGAGAAGAGTCCTCCATTCCTCTGCCAATAACAGAAAACATTATGCCACCAGACTTGAAATTTTGGGCTTAGACAATTTAAAACTATGCCTCCTTCAGTCTGACTTAAGCGTAGTACATACAATTATCTGCTACAATGTCCTACCTGTCAATGACTACTTCAGCTTCAATCACTACAATATACGAGCAAACAATAGATACAAACTCATGGTAAACTGATCCAAACTAGACTGCAGAAAATATGACTTCAGTAAGAGAGTTGTCAATGCCTGGAATGCACTTCCTAACTCTGGTTTCTCTGCACATCCTCAAAACTTTAACCTTAGACTGTCTACTGTAGACCTCACCCCATTCCTAAGTGGTCTGTAAGGGCATGCATAAGCACACCAGTTTGCCTACCGTCCCTGTCCTAATGTTCCCTTTTATTCATATCTATTTCATGTATTCATAATCATGTTTATACTTATATCTGTTATCTAATACATGCTTGATGAAATAAATAAATAAATAAATAAATAAATAAATAAATAAATAAATAAATAAATAAATAAATAAATTTGGGATACAGGTTTAAGCCAACTAGGGCTAATAGATACCCACAAAATGATAAGGAGTGCTTTGAAATCAGCATAATGGGCCGCATGTTATTTTAAATCAAGGAATCAGACACGCAAGATCTCACAAAAAGTTGTGCTATTGCATTTCTAAACTCAACTGAGACATTAAAAATTCTTCTTCATATATTTGTTTGAAAAGATGCTCAGCTCTATCAAGAGTCACACATTACACAAGATCTCCCTGTAAACCAGAGTGGAAAGCACTTTTTTACATTTTTAGGAATGCAGCCATAGGCCTATTTGAAAACTGTTTCAATATGAAACTGTTATCAACATTAAAAGAAACCAGGTTTGGGGTTATTTGGGTTTGCTCAGAAGCACGGACGGAAGGGGAAAGAAACCCACTGAATCACCCTGGAATCTCAAGACGATTCCAAGATGAACTGACTTGGAGTGTAAATGACCTCTTCATCTGAGTGATAAAGTTCCAGCCAAAATATTCTTTCAGCCTGAGACGTGATTCATTAGAAATATGTACATGGTGTGGAGCTCGACTCTCTATCTGGCAGAGTCCAGCCTGCAGACTGATAAGGAAGCAAATGCAAATGTCCTGATAAGAACTGAATGCAAATATTTATGATATGATATTCCCTGGGAATTATGTGGAGATAAAACAAAGTGTATTATTTTCCCGCTTCTCTTTCAGGTTTGCCAAAATGCCCTTTTTTGCTTTCGGAATTTGCATTTCTTCAAAATTGATTCGGCTTGCGTATTATGTTAAGCTATTTGTTTGCTAAGGATGGTAATTAGTTACTGTAATTACAGCAATGACAGTTGCTAAATTGTTTTTAAAGCATTACAGTGAGCCTGTGCCAGAAGATTGCAGTATTTTTTTGGATTTAGGCAGAGGCTGGAAAAACTCCCACTCAAGGCCAGCATGGGATTTTGACTACAAAGCTGCTTTTCCTGATTGAAATGTGTTTTTTTTTTTAAAAAAAGAAATCATTAAAATGCATTGATTATAAGTAACTTTAAATTTTAGTTTATTCCCAGATCACAGAAATATTACTGATAGCGAGTCCTGTGGGAAAAGAGATACAAGAGGGACTCCCATCGTAAATAAAAGTGAAAGCTGATAGGAGAGGGAAAAGGATATAACTATTACTTGGAGCTTGCTAATTAAACTCTTCGTCTGTTTTTTTAGATAAATTTAAAAAAAAACAATTGTGAAATGTCTAGTTAAAAGTCATTCCTGAACTTTTTTTTTTAAAGGGGGGGTAGGTCCATGGCTAACATGAGATAAGAGAATGGATAGGAATGGAGAAAAAATTAGGAAAAGAATCTCTTAAAGGAGGCAAAATGTTCTAGGCAAACAAATTTTGATGTCATCGAGCATATTGCTATTTTGTGTGTTTGAGAAATGGACACAGTAAGGAACAAATCTCTTCCAGGGCCTACCAGAAATTCTTTCCAAGATTCAAATGTTTTCACCTCCTTCGTGTTTCTTTTGATGATATGTGGGCATGAAAGTAAGGTTCTTCCTTCACCAAATGCACAGATATAGAATAGGTAGCCCAGTAGTAGTAACTACAAGAAGGATCTTGGAGTCTTAGTGGACAATCATTTATTTTTTAAAAAGTTTTATTTAACATTCTTATCCAATAACATGTTCAATAACATATTTAATGTACCATCATATACAATTAATCGGATCTGCCCGGTCACCACCCCCTTCCTTTTCCTTTTACTCTCCTTCTCTACCTTCTTCTACTTTCCACAACCATCCTCCCCCTCTCTTATCTACATCCTCTCCTCCTTCCTCCCTACTCCTTTCTTTTCCCTCTATCCCTCTTCCTTCCTTTCCTCTTCCTCCTCTCTTCCTACCTCCTTCTCTCTTCTTCCTTCTTCCCATCATTCTGAAGTGGTAGCCAGGCAGTTCCGATCTTACATTAATTATACATCTTCAATCATCTTTGTACATTAACTATCAATCCATTTTCTACCCTCATCCCCTCCCCTCCCTTAGTGGACAATCATTTAAATATGATCCAGCAGGGTGCTGCACAGAGGTGGTATTCAGCAGGTTCTGACCAGTTCTGGAGAACCGATAGCGAAAATTTTGAGTAGTTCAGAGAACCGGTAAATACCACCTCTGACTGGCCCCGACCCCACCTATTCTCTGCCTCCTGAGTCCCAGCTGATCAAGAGGAAATGGGGATTTTGCAGTAACCTTCCCCTGGAGTGGGGTGGGAATGGAGATTTTACAGTATCCTTCCCCAGTCACGCACACCAAGCAATACCACACCTGCCAAGCCATACCCACAGAACTGGTAGTAAAAAAAATTGAATCCCATCACTGGTGCTGCAGCTGCCAAAAAAACCAATGCAGTCCAAGGCTGCATTAACAGAACACAGGGTCAAAACCATGTGAAGTGTTAGTAGCACTTTATAATGCCTTGGTAAGACCACACTTGGAATATTGCAACAAGTTTTGATCACCACAATACATATAAAAAAAAAAGACGTTGAGACTCTAGAATGAGTGACAAGAAGAATAACAAAGATCATTAAGGGACTGGAGGTGAAAACATATGAAGAATGGTTGCAGGAATTGGGGATGTCTAGTTTATGAAACAAAGGGCTAGTGGTGACATGATATCAGTGTTCTAATACCTAAGGGACTGCCAGAAACCTAATAATCAAAGCACCTGAAGGCAGAGCAAGATGCAATGGCCGAAAACTAATCAAGGAGAGAACCAACCTAGAAATAAGGAGAATTTTACTGGGAGTTAGAACAATTAATCAGTATGACTTGCCTTCAGAAGTTGTGGGTACTCCAACACTGGAAGTTTTTAAGAAAAAAATTATACAACCATTTGTCTAAAGTGGTATAGGATCTCCTGTTTGAACTTTAGTTTAGACTAAAAGACCTTACCTTCCATCACTGTTATTCTGCTCTGTTATATGTATGAGGTTGGTTATGGGAACTGACTCTGACTTTAACTGTAAGTAAATATTTCTTCATAATAAGGGGTTGCAATGGATGTACCAGCAGCATCTTAACATAAGGAGTTCTTGTTCCAGGATATTTGAACTCAAGAGATTACCTGGCCTAAAGATGCAAATCTGTTTAAGTTCGTCTTTAATGCTAAGGGTCTTTCCTACGTCTTCTTGATTTTTCTCTCTCTGTTCCTATATAATCCCAATCTTGATAGTTATTCAAACCAATATAAAGTAAGGATAGCCTCTACCCTCACTCCTCTAATTCACTCCAACAAACAAGTGCTTTCCCCTTTCTCCAGAATGAAAGCTATCAGCTGGTGTAGCGAGCCAAACACTTGTAATTTTTATTGTCATATAATGCTTCCATTTTTGTTCTATGTCTACTTCTAAACATTATTAAGAAAGCACATGTGTTGTCACACCTGTATCTATTTCTCTTTATATTGCTGTTACAAATTATCCTTCACAAGCTAGTGCAGTTTGGATGTGTTAGACATTATTATTATTATTATTTATTATTATTATTAGACATTATTTGGATGTGTTAGACATTATTGAGTCTGTCATTTGCACCTCTATAACTGTCTGGTTCGGTTCTGCAACCCAACAAGAAAGACACAGACTTCAGAGGATAATTAGAACTGCAGAAAAAATAATTGCTACCAACCTGCCTTCCATTGAGGACCTGTATACTGCACGAATCAAGAAGGGGGCCGTGAAAATATTTACAGATCCCTCACATCCTGGACATAAACTGTTTCAACTCCTACCCTCAAAACGATGCTATAGAGCACTGCATACCAGAACAACTAGATACAAGAACAGTTTTTTCCCGAAGGCCATCACTTTGCTAAACAAATAATTCCTTCAACACTGTCAAACTATTTACTAAATCTGCACTACTATTAATCTTCTCATCGTTCCCATCACCAATCTGTAACTTTGTTGCTGGCAATCCTTATGATTTATATTGATATATTGACCATCAATTGTGTTGTAAATGTTGTACCTTGATGAAGGTATCTTTTCTTTTATGTACACTGAGATCATATGCACCAAGACAAATTCCTTGTGTGTCCAATCACACTTGGCCAAAAAAA
>NW_026681987.1:0-32522 GCF_028640845.1 Ahaetulla prasina | reverse complement strand
AACAAATAATTCCCTCAACACTGTCAAACTATTTACTAAATCTGCACTACTATTAATCTTCTCATCATTCTCATCACCAAACTCTTTCCACTTATGACTGTATGACTGTAACTTTGCTGCTAGCAATCCTTATGATTTATATTGATATATTGACCATCATTTGTGTTGTAAATGTTGTACCTTAATGAAGGTATCTTTTCTTTTATGTACACTGAGAGCATATGCACCAAGACAAATTCCTTGTGTGTCCAATCACACTTGGCCAATAAAAAATTCTATTCTATTCTATTCTATTCTATTCTATTCTATTCTATTCTATTCTATTCTATTCTATTCTATGATGCTTAAGAACAACCAATGTTTAAATGGTTATTTGTAATTCCAACCTGGGATCTGGTCAGGTTTCCAAGCAGACAAATTCCATGCAAACATTTCAGGGGTGGGTTGTTGTCTTTTTTCGGGTTAAGCCCATTTGCATCTTGGGACATTAAAGGCCTTTGTGGTATTGCTAAAAGAAGGGAGTTGCTTTACAAACTGAAAATGACCTTTTCTTAAAAAAAACAAAAAATGCAAATGGGTTCAGTGATGGGATTCAAAAATTTGTATTACCGGTTCTGTGGGCATGGCTTGGTGAGTGTGGCATGGTGGGCGTGGCAGGGGAAGAATATTGTAAAATCTCCATTCCCACCCCACTCCAGGGAAGGTTACTGCAAAATCCCCATTTCCTCCCGATCAGCTGGGACTCAGGAGGCAAAGAATAGATGGGGCAGGACCAGTCAGAGGTGGAATTTACGGTTCTCTGAACAACTCAAAATTCCGCTACTGGTTCTCCAGAACTGGTCAGAACTTGCTGAATACCACTTTTTGGGTTTCCTAAGCTATGCTCATGGGCTGTTTTGGGTGGAGAGAAGATGGGAGAAGTTTTTCTGCCTATTCATAAGGGAAATTTTTTTTTCTTCTCCTTTTGGGGGATCATCCTTGGGGATATATTTTATTCTGGCCAGGATAATACTTTACATAATACTTTTACATAATACTTACCAGAAAGGTGATTTAAGATAAATTGTTACTCTGTTTTTTTCTCAGATGTTATATATTCCTGACCTAACTTTTTCTAAATTTAACAAACTGACACGGTCTTTTTCATACATGTTGCTTAAAAACAAACAATATTAATCTTATGTGGTTGGAGCTTGTTAAAAAAAAAATCTTTCTTTTTGTAGGTAAATTAAGTGCATGTGGTTTAATGTGATTAATGCTGTTTATTTCATTTCAGCTGCAGTTTAGTTTCAGTTTAATGCTGCAGCTATACTTAGTTTCCCCTCTGCTTCCTCTCCAGTTTTTTTTCCAATTGCCAGAAACTTCTTTATCCACTGAGTCCTGAGAAATTAGTCTGCCATGTAAGCCTCTGTGGTTTTCCTGATGGTTATTCTCTCATTTCCAGAAAAATGTCCAATGCAAATGAGATTCTCCATCTGTATCAAATTTATTTGGTTCATAATAAGCCTATAAGAAATGCAAATTCTTTCCTTTTTTTCTCAACTTTCTAGGGAGACATCTTGAAATATTTGGATTTGTTTCCCTTCTATAGCTAAAGGGGTCATAATCTGCTATTTTGGAATAGCACTTTTTTGTTCACTTGTATAAAAATCTTACAAGCATGTCCTAAGGCTCTGTGTGCAGATATAGAATTTATCCTGAAAAATGTGTTCAATATATGAAAATCCCCATTTTTAAGTAATCCTGCATCAAAGCTTTAAGATCTTCTTTTCAAAAATCTTCTGGGATGCTTCAGAATCTTCAGAAATTGTCTTTGCTGGAATTCTAAAGTCCCATTGATCTTTCCATTTTTTTCTCCCTTTTCCCATTTTAAACTTTCAACAGTTGTGTCAGTTGTGTATCTTGCTTTCCTTGTAACTCTGTTATTTGTTGACTATTGACTTAAACACTCTAATTTAATTTTGTAATCTCAGATATTAAAGTCTGTTCTCATAGTCTCAATTTTTATTTTAAAATCGTATCTTATTCATCGCCATATGTTGCAATTGTTTAAATCTTTTGCTCAGTCCTGACATTTACTTTCTCTATTTCTTGAACATATTGAGCAGATTTGAAACTGATTCTCCATCTCACCCCTCTTCTTCCTCTCTCATATCATTATTTGACACTTGTTCTTGTTCACAAATTGCATTAATAATCCAAATTCAGATCTAATTGCTACATGAACTCAGTAGAATCTATTTTGAATTCTGAAGTCCATCTTAAAGTGTTTTTTTTAATGAAACAAGTTCATCTCATCACCATATTGCAGTTACTACTACAGTCATATCCTTTCTTTCTCTCCCTTCTTTTCTTATTACTTCAAGTGTGAGAACCATTGGAAAAAGTAGTAGAAATAATTGCATTTATAAAATCCAATACACGGGACTGATAATCCAATAATTATTTCAATCCTTGTACCAAATGGGTAGAGTGAGGGGAATTACCAGCATCAACCATCTGGTGTTCAGCTTTGAGGAACCACATCTGTGTGAGTGCTAGATGGTGAAAATGGCCTTCAGGAAACCCAAAATCTCCTGGCTGCAGGGTTTTTTTAACCTAAGATGCCTAGAAGTAAATAAAAAATATCACAAACTTCAGTGAAGGGTAGAAGATTTCCATCAGCAAGCTGCCCCTTTTCAACAACCTTTTGACTGTATCATTGAATTTAATGTTTTGTGATAGTTAGATTTGCAGTTTTTGTTGCTGATGTGATTTATTTGAATAACTTTATTTTCTTTCTTTATAAACCACCTTTTCTATCTTATTAAAGGGAAAGAGATATATTCAGAAGAAAGCTATCATTGTATTAACCAACATAGTCTCACCAACCTATATCATAACAACAACAAAAGAAAGACTATATATAGTATGTCAGCCCCAAAGTGAAGATCATACCAAGAAATCAACTCCACATTAAGACCAAAACTATTTTGATTAAGTGTGGCTGAATCTTAAGAGAATCCTGCAAGTATGGTTATGGTGTCTTCTTCTTCTTATACTATGTGAATTAGGGAGGTATCTGAGAAATGTTCTTATTCCTTTGTCATTATCACTTTGCTTATTTAACTTATATGGAGAGTACATCACGTGAAATACAAGTTTGGATGAATTACAAACAGGAAATAAAATTGCCAGGAGAAATATCAACAACCTCAGATATGCAGATAATACCATTCTAATGGCAGAAAGTGAAGTGGAACTAAAGGGCCTCTTGATGAGGGTGAAAGAGGAGAATGCAAAATGTAGCTTGAAACTCAGCATTAATAAAAACTTAGATCATGGCATCCGGTCTGATCATTTCCTGGCAAATACAACAGGAAAACATGGACGCAGTGACAGGTTTTATTTTTTTGGGCTCCAAGACAATGACTATAAATATGAAATTAAAAGACATGTGCTCCTTGGGAGGAAAGCTTTGACAAACCTAGATAGCATATTAAAAAACAGAGATGTTACCTTTCCAACAAAGGTCTGTATAGTCAAAACTATGATTTTTCCAGTTGTAATTTATGGCTGTGAGAGTTGGGCCATAAGGATGGTTGACTGACAAATAATTGATGCTTTCAAATTATTTGATGGGGAAGACTCTTGAGAATCCCTTGGACTGCAAGATCATCAAATCATCAATCCTAAAGGAAATAATCTCAGACAGTTCTTTGGAAGAACAGGTACTGAAGCTGAAACTCAAATACTTTGGTCACTAAATGAGAAGAGAGGACTCATTGGAAAAGACCCTGATGTTGGGAAAGATTGAAGGCAAAAGGAGAAGGAGATGGCTGAGGATCAGATGGTTAGATAGTGTCATCAATGCAGTGAGCATGAGTTTGGGGAGACTCAGGGAGACAGTGGAAGACAGGGGGACCTGGCATGCTATTGTCCATGGAAAGAGTCAGACATGAATTAGTAACTGAACAACTTCATTGTTTGGACTTAAGCATAATTTTTCCTCCTTGGAAACATATCTTCCATCAAGGCCATCTCCATACAACATAGCACAGGCAGAGCATCAGGCATTGTTTTTCAAATATCAGATAATTAGCTTATGCAATTAATATAATTTAGAGCTAAGATTAATGTTATGTTGCTGTTGTTCTCTATTTATACAAATATTGATATTTCAACATATTAATCACAGCAATGAGTCAAACTTAATTTCCTTTCTTTCCCAAACCAACACTTATTGTTCTATATAGGTTCAGATCCCCAAACTGAAAATTGTTGTGGTTGTTAAGAAAAAATACAAGAAATTGGTTTAGGCTATATAAATTTAACTTACTATGTGGATGAGTTGCAGAAGGATAAAAGACTCTGGCAAATAATGAAATGTAATATATGAAATGTGTTTGTGTGTGTGTATGGAATATGATAAAGGTAATGTCTTTAAATATTTTGGAAACAGAAAATTGGTGATAGCAATGATTGAGCTGTTACAGGAGCCAAGGGATGCTGAGAAATTAAGTGGAGGCTGCAGACAAACTGTATTTCTCTTTATTTCAGAAGATATATGTTATATCTGAGTTTCTCAACCATAGGAACTTGGGTTGAGAAGTTAAGATGCTTGCTGGGAATTCTGGGAATTGAAGTCCACATCTTAACGTTCCCTAAGTTAAGAAACACTGGGTTAGATGTTGGACTCTTCACTGATTTTTCTTAGGGAGGGAATCAGAGCAACTAAACCAAAATGGTTTAATAAAGCTGAAGAGATTAGGCAGTAAAAATTAAAATAAGTAACAAGGTAGTCTTAAAGAACTAAATGAGAAAATGGGAAATTGCTATCGCCTGGAACAAAAATATACTTTCACTTTCAAAGTGAGCTGACTGTCAGAGGACTGAAAAAAAGTCAATATGACACTAATTTTTTAAAAAGGGATCTTCTGAGAAATCCAGAACATTATAGGTATGTCAGCTGAACATCTGCTCCAGGACAATTGATAGGAACTGTAATAATATAATAACATTAAACCTACATGGTAACAAATCTTGATGAAGGAATATCAAAAAAAGATTCTGCTGAAGTCACACAATGAACTCCAGGATGAATGAACATTTGTACTCAGCACTTCCTGCTCCATGGATATCTTAATCTTACCACTCCAATAACTCTTCATTTCTGGACAGTTTTTGTATTGCTTGTAGTGATGGTGGTGGATGTAAGGACATAGACTAGAAAATGGTCTTAAATCAATTTCAGGATAATCTGGCATTAACACAGGTTATATCAAGCAGAACAATCTAGAAATGAGAAAATTTGGGCTCTTAGATCCTGTTTAAGAGAACTGGATCTAAGAGACTAAATATGCATGCAAGTATACTCTCTCTCTCTCTCTCTCTCTCTCTCTCTCTCTCTCTCTCTCTCCCCCTTTCTCTCTCTCTTTTGCCCCTCCAAATAACATCCAGTTCTTGAGATTGGTGAATTGCAAAAAGAGAAGTAAAAATATCAAGAAAGTATATGACTTCCTCTTATAGACGTTATCTGGGGAACTATGTTTGACTGCATTAACATTATTGAGAGATATTATATATCCTGCTGTAGTAATGGATTTCAGCACTGAGCAGGAGCTCCTTTTCAATTATTACATTCTATTAGATTACAGTTCTCAGGGAACAGCAATTTGGAAGTTGTTTCTTCCAAATCAGAAGTCTAATGAACTCCAGGTTTCAACCCTGGTCACACACATTGATCTAAGATTTCTACAGATTCCTTGAATGCACTATCAAAAGGAACAGGGACTTTACATTAGGAAGTACATATTTTTTCTACTGCTTCTGCTAAAAGTGGAAATATACAAAAAGAGGAAAACCAATTGCATTGCAGAAGTTCATTATATTTCAAAAAGTAAGTGACATATTTTGTTTTCCCCTTCATATTAGGAAAAGTCTGGATCTGTGATGGTGAACCTATGGCACGCATGGCCAAAATGGCACACAAACCATATTGCCCAGTTTGCGCGGCCTTGCCAGTTTGTTTCTGGCATGCCTGCATGCGCAATAATAAGCTGTCCTTTGCGCACATGGCAGGGCCAAAAACCAGTGTGCTAATGCATGCCAGCCAGCTGTCAGGTGTGCATATGTGCCAGAACCCAGAAGTTTGGCTTTTCTGGAGTGTGATCCCTTCATGCATGCAGCAGTGCTGAAAACTGGCCTGCTCATGCACTCCGGCCAACTGATCATTGGGTGTCCATGTGCATTAGAACCCCAGACGTTTGGCTTTTCTAGACCACAGTCCCAATGAGCGCATGCACACACACACAATGTTTCTGCTTGACCTTTTTGGCCCTCAGTGCCAAAAAGGTTCGCCATCACTAGCCTAGATGCTTATAACTCATTGTGAACCGCCTCATTTATTTCACTTTGCTTAAAAAAACAAAAACAAAAAAAAACTGGGGCAGGATTGGGAATGGGGAATCTTCACACATCTGCAGAGACCACTGCCTTATCAGACTTTCTGCCTCAGGTCAAAGTTATCCAGCCAAGGTCATCTCTTACAATATTGCAAGCAGTAAAATAAGGTCATGAAAGCTTGGTGCCAAAATTTAATAAAAGCACTGTGATTTGCTTATTAAGATGAAGCATCAAGAAAGGCTTAAATGCTCAGTGCTGTGCAATAAGAGCCTTGGAATATCTCTACTGCTTGAAATGTATCTACCAGCAACTGAAAGGAGAGAGAGCATCTTGCTTCCTTTGTGTGTGTGTTTCTGTTTAATTTTGCTTACTAGAGTTCAACAAAAAAGGCTTAACAATCCCCATATCCATTAGCATGTTCATTGTCTCTGGATCCTCAAAATAAGCATTTGTGTGGTATCTGACACTTGGCAAAACATCAATGTTGAAATCTCTAAAAATGGCATAAATAAATATATTTGGGGGAAAGGCTACTGCTGATGAAATATCTTAAGTTTCTGAATTATTTGTATTATTATCTTCCAAAGTTTCACTTTTCTGTATTGCTGCTAGTAGCATGACAACACTATAGAATTAGATTTCTGTCTTGATAGTTAATAAAGATCAGATTGGATTCTTTTCTAATTTGTCTTGATAGTTAATAAAGATCAGATTGGATTCTTTTCTAATTTGCTCATCTGCCTTAAAGTCTCCATCATTAAATATTACATTTCCTAGGTAGGTGAACTGCTGCATATCTTCAGTGCATTGGCAACAGAACTGGCAACTGTTAGCTCATTTCCTTAGCAACAATAATAATTTTAATGATCTTCATTTTGTCACTGCTGTTCCTATTTTATTGGCTTGTTTTTCTAGAATAGTGGCCATGTCCTATAAATAGTCTTTGCTTCACCTGCACATTCCAGATCCTTATACCTACAGGACTACCTTCATTGATCTACGGTAGCTAAATCCTTTTTTCATAAGGAAGTCCATATACAGAAGGAGCAGGAATGGTAAAAACACTTTTCACTATTAATGGAGAAGAAGTATGTGATGCTGTCAATACTTTTCACACAACAGCTGGAGTTGTGTGGAGTTCATTTTTCACCATTTCTCACAATGACTGTGCACATTTTCAAAAGCTTTTGTTGTTGTTGTTAAGTTAATAT
This sequence comes from Ahaetulla prasina, assembly GCF_028640845.1. NCBI lineage: Eukaryota > Metazoa > Chordata > Lepidosauria > Squamata > Colubridae > Ahaetulla > Ahaetulla prasina. The sequence goes on along the minus strand of NW_026681987.1, from coordinate 24,927 downwards.
TTATTGGCAGTGGCCATTGAAATTTGATGCTCTCTTTAGTGATGCTGCAAAATGTCAAAATGTGCTTACTTCATGAGCATCCATAATGAAGCCTCCCTTGTTGTTTCCATACTTGCCATTCACTGCATCCAGGAGTCACCTTAGCAATAAACAATAGAAAAGATTGTGCTAGGAACGGAAAGAATTTCCAATTGTTATAATTGATAGTATTGTCCCTTGATAGTTTGATAGACAGCCCCATTCTTCACTCATTTTGGATTTTTATAGATAAATTATCTTCTGAGCTTGAATCCAAAATAAATTAGTTATGGTGTACAATTTTTAAAAGCTACAGCATTTCTGTCTACAAACAAAAAAAAAGACAGATTCTACCAGGACAAGAGGCCCTAATCTATTTAAATATTATACTCATATTGGTTTGGTTTTTTTTTTTAAAAAAAGATTTGTAGCAGTAAATTTCAAATCAATATATCTCTTTCATTCTTCTCTGTATAAAGTCTGGTATGAAACCTAGTTTTGCTGGAGACATGATACAAAAGATATACTCAAAACTAGCCCAGAGTCACCTGATGGGGGAGATGGGTGGCATAAAAATGTAATCAATAAATAAAACCAGCAGGAGGGATGAAGAGTCTAAGTTGATAAGCATAGCAGATAAAACGTTGGTTTCACAATGTAACTAGAAAATTGGATTCAAATGATTAAAGCTTTTTATGGATAAATGAATAGGCTTCTCAGACTATGGTTCAGTACAGCATATAACCTATTTCAGAAGCTTTGAAGGATGCATCTATTTATGTGACAGAAAAATAACACATTACGTATTGGATGCAGAGAAGGTTTTTAAATCCTATTCTTCCTTTCTCCCACTCATAAACGGAGATATCATAGAGTAACATGCAATCTCTATTAAATACAACAAAAGACACTGCTTTAAGTTGTCACTGAGATTCATTCCTAGCAAAGAGTGAGGTAATAGAGCTCTCCTTAAATAATGATACAAAATATGTCATTTCTTCTCTTTGTAAGCAATATATTGGAAAATCTTAAAAACTTGGGCCATGTGGTTTTTTTAGATTGATAAAAAAGGTATGATAGATTCAAAGTTTGTATTTTTGACTAGGAAAGAAAAAAGTTTTCACAGCAAGGTAATCAATATCATGTGTCTTAAAGAGTTATTCAGTTATTCAGAGTTATTAAAGCATATTAATAGTTTATTTCCATTAAATAAATCAATGTTGATATAGGATGTATCAACTTTTATACTCAGGGAGTTGCTAAATATAGTTTCATCTTCATTCTTACACATAGCTAAGTATTAAATATTTTAATAGATTGAGGGGGATTCTTGGTGCTCTCTGAGCTTGTTTGTTTTCTTACAGATGTTTCATTATCTAAACTAGGTAACATCATCAGTGTAACTGTGATGTCACTAGCACTGATGTTGTTACCTATTTTGGGTAATGAAACATCTGCAAGAAAACTCAGAGAGCACCAAGGACTCTCATTTCAATCCTGAGCTACAAATATTCTTGCTTATTGGTATTTTAATAGATTCTAGTATTTCAATCTTATTGCAAAAGGAAGCTGTACTTGGAACAGCTTAGATCCTGCAATGATAACGTTAACATTGTCAAACAATCACATTTGCCTAACTAGTGGATAAAAAAGCCAGATCTAGAATAAACATTTGGTTGACAGTGTTATGAACCATAATAGTAATAACAGACTGACTACAAAAAACAGCATGACACAAAAATAACAATGGTACATTGGAATATCTGCAAGAAATACCACTTGCCTGCAAGCAAGGACAGGTGGGATCAGAAAATAGACACAGTAATACAAAATGAAGAAGCAAAAGTACTCTGAGATTTTAAAAATCAAACAGACAAGCATCTGTCACATAACACCTCTTATTAACGATTGTCAATGAGAAAGACAAACGTCTGTATATTGGATATGGCAGTACTTGGAGACAGCAGAAGAGTAGAGCAAGAACTTGAAAAATCACAAAACACAAAGAGCTGCAAATAGAAGTAGAACCACAGTGGCAAAAGCAAGAATAATGGTAATAGGTGGCTTGGGTGCAATTCTAAAACAACCACTTGAACATCATCGGCATTGATAAAATCACCATCAGTCAATTGCAAAAGGCAGCTTTGCTGGGAACAGCTTACATCCTGCAACAATACTTCTAACACCATAAAGCACCAGCTTCTGCCCATGCCAGATCCTTGGAAAAGACTTGATAGGTGGATAAAAATGCCAAATTCAGACTAAACAACTTGCTGACTGTGTGATGAACCACAATAATAAATAATATTCCAACAACATAATGAACACCAAGAGGTCTCTCTTTATCAACTTCCAGAAAGGGACCAAAGACAATACAAGTCTGGTTATAAGCCAGCAAACATTCCACAACATGAAGGCCATAAAACAAGATCAATACCACCTGGCTCCAATTCTTCTCACCATGCAAAACTGGGGATCTTTTTTATTCTTTCTTGGCCCTTCTTCAGTTAGTATGTTTCACTTATTTCTCTTTGTTGTCATCTTTTAACTTTCATAACAAAATCTACTTCTAAAAAAGTCATTAATTTTTTAGTTGTACTAGTTTTTTTACACTTAATGTGCCTGTACCTGTTTACTTATTGCTCCTACAAATAATTCATCACTTACTGTATTATTCACTATTTCTTTAACAGTGTAAAAAATAGTAAATGGCATATTATATATGTCTCTTGTTCCTGTAAGCAGTATTTCTCCCTTGTCCTATTTTTGTCATACTGATAGTTGTCAAGGTTCCAGAAAAACCTCTTCTGCATAAAAAAAAAACTCAGAAGACATTGTCTTTCAGAGTTCTTTACTAGCATGAGGAAACTGGCACACGATGAGTGAAATTCCAAAACTGAACTTCCAGATTCTTTTCCTAGTTATACAAACTCCAAGAGTCCTACCCCCCTAACCCCTTTGCTGGTCACATGGTCCCACATTCTCCCAGTTCATTCGAATATCTTCCCGCCACTCCTCCTGCAGATGTGAACACCATCCGACCTTGACCGCTTGAAGAATGTTACCATACCCCTAAACCCCCCTTCTTCCCCTCAGGGGAAAAAATGTGGCAGCGTCTGGAACCCTAAAGTCTAGTATGGTTTCCAGGCCTGACAGGCGTCCCCCCTTGGAAAAGAAGCTATATCCTAGGAAAGAAAACAAAGAATTAATAAAGAAAAATGTCAGTGGTCCACACTTCCCTTATACCCCCCTCTCCCCCCTCCAAGAGGTTTTTTAGGTTTGTCAGGGAAAGTGTCGTGAAATTGTTTAATCAAATTGTCCGCATTTACTTTCCAACCGTTGACCCAAGTAGATTCAGATACTGGATATCCCTTCCAGTGGACTAAATATTGTAATTGACCTCTGTATAGTCTAGAGTCAAGGATTTTCTTGATTTCATAGTGGGTTTCACCTTGGATTATCAAAGGTGGTGGGGGAGCGGCAGGTTGAGGTCTCAGACCAGATTGTCTAGCAGGTTTTAATAAACTGGTATGGAATACCGGGTGTATTTTCCCCAACATTCGAGGGAGCTTGAGTTGGACAGTAACGGGATTAATAATTTTTACAATGGGGAAAGGACCCAAAAATTTTGGACCGAATTTTCTGCTGGGTATTCTCAACCTCAGATACTTAGTAGATAAAAAGACTTTATTTCCAATGCGAAAAGGGGGTTGAAGGGAACGGTGTTTGTCAGCTTGGGATTTGTAATTCAGAGCTGTCACAGCTAAGGCCTTTTTTGTATTTTCCCAACCTTTTTTCAACGAATTCATCCAGTCCATTAGGGAAACGGAAGTGGGGGGTTGCACGGGGAGTTCAGGCATTGGAACGAAGTCCATGCCAGTGGTTACTTGAAAAGGGGTTAACCCCGTGCTGCTGTGTACAGCTGTGTACAGCATTATTATATGCACTTATTATTATATAATAATAATATAATAATAATATTATTATTATATACACTGTAAGCCGCCCTGAGTCTTCGGAGAAGGGCGGGGTATAAATGTAAACAAAAAAAAAATTATATGCGACCTCTGCAAATGGTAACAAATCTGACCAGTTTTCTTGTTGGTAATTTACATAACACCGTATGTATTGTTCCACCATCGAGTTCAATTTTTCAGCCGCCCCATTGGTCTCCGGACTAAGTCCTTGAGACGACCCAATGGACCGTAGGAACTCCCTCCAGAACTTGGCTGTGAATTGAACACCCCTGTCGGATATTATCCTTTTAGGAACTCCATGCAGTCTGTAGATGTGTTTCACGAAGAGCTTTGCTAATTTTCTCGCTGATGGCAATCCGCTGCACGCAGTGAAGTGGGCCTGTTTAGAGAACAAATCCACTACGGTCCATATCACTGTATTTCCCCCACTAGGTGGGAGTTCAACAATAAAATCCATGGCAATCTCTTCCCAGGGTCTGGTGGGTTCGGCTACGGGTTGTAGGAGTCCAGGGGGTTTCCCAGGTCCCAATCCAGTGACTCTCCCGATTCTCCGGGTTTTATTGTCCTCCATCGAGGTTGGGAAGAGGGAGGGGTCTCTTCATTCCGCCCCGGGGAAATGTTTTCTCCCGAACGACAGCTTACCCATGAATCGGAGTCTTTGGGCCGTGCACCAAGCTGACAAGCAGGCTCTACCACTTCGGGTTTTTGAGTCATATCTTCCGATGGGAAGTAGGTGATTTCGACTAAGTCTTCAGATTCCAACATCTGTGCTACTTCCACGCTTTCAGCTTGCTGCCCTTCCATCTTCGCTGGGTCTTTGCACCGCTGTGGAGGTTGCGGAGGCTGGGGCCCAGCACCCCCCTAATGGGCCCCCTCCGAGCAGAGGAGAGGGTACCGTTAAGCAAAAGAAAGTTATGAGTTTTGGAATAATGTCAAGGTTCCAGAAAAACTTCTTCTGCATGAAAAAAACTCAGAAGCCATTGTCTTTCAGAGTTCTTTACTAGCATGAGGAAACTGGCACACGATGAGTGAAATTCCAAAACTGAATTTCCGGATTCTTTTCCCAGTTATACAAACCCCAAGAGTCCCACCCCCCTAACCCCTTTGCTGGTCACATGGTCCCACGTTCTCCCAGTTCATTCGAATATCTTCCCGCCACTCCTCCTGCAGATGTGAACACCATCCGACCTTGACCGCTTGAAGAATGTTACCATACCCCTAAACCCCCCTTCTTCCCCTCAGGGGAAAAAATGTGGCAGCGTCTGGAACCCTAAAGTCTAGTATGGTTTCCAGGCCTGACAATAGTCACATGCATGTGCCACGTCATTTTTCTTAATTTATAACACTAGAGAACAATTATTTTTCAAAAATTTTGCTTCCTGAAAAACTTTTGGTGATTATGATACATCTCTTCAAATTGAATGCAGTATAGTTTCAAAATAACTGTATCACGTATGAATCTTGAGAAATATGAAATTAACATTTAATGACCGCAATGTATTTAATCACATAACGTTTCCAACATGCTAGATGAGTTCAACAGGGTTTTGCTGTTGATTTTCACTTGTACACAGTGTCCAATGGATCTCACTGCATTGTCCAACAAAATAGTCAACCTGCTGGATTCCAGTTGCCCTGGGAATGTTTTCCCATTGTGACAACATCCTGTTAAAATCTTTTCACCATGTTTGTCACTGACTGCATCTACATTTTAGGGAAAGAAGTCCAAGTGTGAATGCAGGAAATGAACCTTTGGTGACATGTGCAACTTCATGATTTGTAGACTGTAAGATGTTTGTCAACCAGCTAAATGCAGTTTAGTGCTCTTTTGTTGCCAAGAAAATTCTCAACAACATCATGGGATGCTTTCCAGACAAATTCCAGGCCGGGATAGCTCAGGCAATAGAGAAGCCTGTTATTAGAACACAAAGCCTGCAATTACTGCAGGTTCGAGCCCGGCCCAAGGTTGACTCAGCCTTCCACCCTTTATAAGGTAGGTAAAATGAGGACCCAGATTGTTGGGGGGGCAATAAGTTGACTTTGTAAAAAATATACAAATAGAATGAGACTATTGCCTTATACACTGTAAGCCGCCCCGAGTCTTCGGAGAAGGGCGGGGTATAAATGTAAACAAAAAAAAAAAAATTTCTCTGACCCCACTAATAGATATTCAAACCACTCATCATTGATGGCGTATTTGATCTGTGGACCAACAAAAATGCCTTCCTTAATCTTGGCATCAGTTATTCTTGGAAACCTATGTCTCCAGTAGCAAAAAACTTTCTCTTTCTTGTTCATTGCTTTCACAAAATTTTCCATCTGTCTGAGTTGTAGATGAATATTTTGCCAGGTCAACAAATGGTTCATATGCCTGAAACCAAATTCTTTCACACTGGCCATTTCTTTTTAATGTAATGTGACTTTCTTGCATGGTTGTCTCATTCAGATATGTAACTTCAACAGCAGTTCCATGTGTGTGTGCATTTCCTTCATGTGTGTGGCATAGCCAACAGGTACTGAAAAGTGTACATTGCCATTGTGCAGAAACAGAAGTTTTCTATAAAATGGTATGTGGTAGGTTAAATTACAGGTTATTTTCATATTAGCAGCCAAAAATCTATAAGGTAAAGGTTCCCCTCGCACATATGTGCTAGTCATTCCCAACTCTAGGGGGCAGTGCTCATCTCCATTTCAAAGCCAAAGAGCCAGCGCTGTCCAAAGAAGACTCTGTGGTCATGTGGCTTGACAAAATGCCAAAGGCACACACAACACTGTTACCTTCCCACCATATGTGGTCCCTATTTATCTATTTGCATTTTTTACATGTTTTCAAACTGCTAGATTGGAGAAGCTGGGACAAGTAATGGGAGCTCGCCCTGTTAAACGGCAGCACTTGGGATTTGAACCGCTGAACTGCCAACCTTTCGATCGACAAGCTCAGCGTCTTAGCTACTGAGCCACCATGTCCTCCTTAAAAAAATCTATAAGATGCACCAAAAAGTGTTCAGCGAGCAAAATCTTTGTTAGTGTTATCAAAGACAAAAATAAATAATCAAAACTAAAGAAGACCATGTTGAAAACTGTAAGATTATTTCTGAAACTTTCACAACTGGAGTTCACAACATTTGATGAGCATTCCCATTACACCAATCAGCAGGGTAAATATTTGTCAAACTGCCAATTTTCATCACCAAATATAAATATATAAAATTCATATATTTTTTCTTAACGTGAGTGATGAACAGATGGAAGAGCTCTTTTGTGTACATTTATAAATTCATTCAGAATGTTTAAGATTTTATACTGTAGCTTATTCTTATTTTTAACTACTGGAAATATAAGTCCCAGTTACTCAGTTGTTTGCAGAGTAGATATTATTAGCAATGCCTGAACACATCACTTATCAATGTATATTGGTTATGTTTCCATGAGTGGTAGCTGTATTTTTTTTTATTAATTTATTTACATTTATATCCCGCCCTTCTCCGAAGACTCAGGTCGGCTTACAGTGTATCAGGCAATAGTCTCATTCTATTTGTATATTTACAAAGTCAACTTATTGCCCCCCCCCAACAATCTGGGTACTCATTTTACCTACCTTATAAAGGATGGAAGGCTGAGTCAACCTTGGGCCGGGCTTGAACCTGCAGTAATTGCAGGCTGCTGTGTTCTAATAACAGGCTTCTAACAGCCTGAGCTACCACGGCCCTACAATCAACCATAACCATTTTTGATTGATTGCAATCAAAATTTACAATCAACCATAACCATTTATGCTTTGTATATTTTTGTTTTGTTTTCTTATTTTATAATTTTGTGCGTTTTGGATATGACTAACTTTACTTTCTTTTTGCTATTTGTACTTAAAAAGATTGCAACAAGAGTTAATGAGCTGCATATCTTGGATTATTAAATCTAAAGATGAAACACAGACAATAATACACTCAATCTGATACAATGGCATGAATCAGAATTAAGTCTTGCAGAGAATTATATTTTGTCATAAAATCCACTTACTAGTCTCCAGATCAGTTAAAATCTCAGTTCAGCAAGAAGATAATTTGACAGAAGTATGCAAACTACTCTTCCTCAGCCTTAATATCCCAATTATAATGCATGGTTTTACGCTAAAGTTCAATATATGTACACTTTTATGTACACTGAGAGCATATGCACCAAGACAAATTCCTTGTGTGTCAAATCACACTTGGCTAATAAAAATGCTATTCTATTCTATTCTATTCTATTCTATTCTATTCTATTCTATTCTATTCTATTCTATTCTATTATTATATTCTATATAGCTTTGTTTCCCTTTCCCTCATGCTATTTTATTGAAACAGGGTATTTCGTTCCTTTTTTTTTTAAATAAAATTTTTTTATTTCCATTTTCCAACATCATATTTATGTACAGTCTGTTGTCCATCATTAATCATTAATTTTTATTTATTGCTGATTCTGGCTTGCCCGACTGCCACTTCCTTTCTTCACCACCTCTCTCTACCCTCTACTACTTTCCCCTCCTTCATCTCCTTCACTTTACTACTTCCTCTCCTCCTTCTCCACTCTTCCCTTCTTCCACCCTTTCTAACCTTCTTATTCCCCTCCTCCTTCTCAACTCTTTCCTACCTATTTTCTTCCCTCCTTCTACTTCTCTCTCCCTTTCTTTCTGAAATGGCAGTCGGGCAGCCCCAATATAATTTCAAATTTTAATTTCATATCTTCAATCATTACTGTACATTAATAACCAATCCATGTATCATTTTCCCCTTCCCCACCCTCCCCTCCTCCCCTTCCCCGGACTTCCCAGAGCAAATACCGGGTATTGTGACCAACAATCACAAGCTAAAGTATACAAAATATACATAAACTCCCACTCCTCTCTAAAACTTTAAATCCCCTCACAATAAGAATAAAGAGATAAGAAAGAATAAGAAAAAAGAAAAAAGAAAAAGAACAATACCAAGTGAATATCTTCACTTCGCATATTACTTCTTCTTACAGTCCATTTTTAAAATTAGTCCATCTTCTCAAATTCAAATTTTCTCCACTTGTATATTCCTTCAAATTTCATAAGTCCATTTTTTAAATTACAGTCCATCTTCTCGAGCTCAAATTTTCATCACTTATATATTTCTTCAATTGTCATAACATTTATTGTCCGATCTTCCAATATTACTCCATCAGTCAAATATCATTACAAATAAAGTCTCTCAGATACAATATTTCCAACTTAACTTCATAACTTTTACTGTCTATAAATGTATCAATTAAAATGAATAATCATTTAAGTTACACCCACAATATAACAGTAAACAATTAACATCATTACATCCACAACATTATCTAAATTCATAAATTTTACTTTCCATCCTTCACAATTAAATAATATCATCCCATAGGTTTATTCCTTACAAATAACAAATAACAAAAATCCTATAATTTATATCCTAAACAAATCAATTCTAGAAATTAACCATAATCATCATATTCACATCTTAAACATTCCCCCCCTCTCCTATTCTATTTTCCATCATCTCCAAACCAGTTAACTTAGTATCTAACAACAAAGGATTCCCACTCTTTAAAACATTAATATAGAAATGCCTTGCTTTCATAACTGTACTAAGAAAATACTTTCTACCTCTAAAATTCACTGACAAACCCATTGGAACTTCCCATCTAAAATATATCTGATGTTTCTTAAACTCATCCACTAAAAAAGCAAATTCTCTTCTCTTTCTTAACATTTTAGGAGGAATTTCCTTCATCATTTTTATATCTTGTCCCAATATTTGAAATTTATTTTTATAAAAGGCTTGCAAGATTTCATACCTAACCTTTTTAGTTGTAAAATAAATAACCACATCCCTCGGTAATCTATTTTGTCTTGCCCACCAAGAATTAACACGATAAATTCTTTCAATATTAATCTCAAAGTCTTCTGGCTCCACACCCTTTATCTGAGCAAAAGCTTGCATAAAAATCTCTTTTAAATTTTCCTTCCTACTTTCCCTCAAACCCCTCACCCTTATGGCATATTCCATTAATCTATATTGTAATATTACTCTTTCTTCATCTGCCCTATCTTCCTTTGCCTGTATATCTTCCATCCTATTATCTAAGTTCCAATTGTTTTGATTCTTTTGAATTTCTCTATTTTCCTTTGCAACTCTAAATTAGCTTTATTAATTTCTTCAAAACTATCCTCCATCTACATACAAGACCTTAATATTTTAGAAATTGCATCCTTTACCATTTTCATTTCCCTCTTCTGCTCTTCCACCACTTCCTTAAAATCCAACCTCTCTTTCTCTATTTCATCAAATTTTTGATCTATTTCTGAAAAATGAATCTCCAAAAATTCCTGTAAAAAATTTCTTAATTCGGACTTCCGGGTGGCTCCACCTCTTCGCTGAGCCCCTAATTAAAGGGGCTCCGCACTGAACATCGTAAAAGCCAGGAAAAGCCGGCTTTAATCTTTTTCCCTGGATGAAAGGGGAAAGATAAGAGCAGCAGGAAATGTTGGTAGACCTCCCCAGAGGCTTTGTTTTAATTAAGCAGAGCCTCGAAGGGTCGACGGGTCCCATAAATATTCCTGCCCTCCGACTTCAGTGCGTGCCTGCAAAAGCAGGAAAAGAAGAAAGTGTCCATCTCTGCTAATTGTCTTATCTTTATGGATCTCTTTAAGCAGACGGAATGAGTGCCAGCGGACAATTATTGGATTGCAAGTATTTTTGATTTCCTGACTTCTACCTTTTAAAAAAGAGAAACTTTTTTTCCTTTGTTTTAATTGACTCTTAAAGATGGCGCCTGAACGGGAGTGATAGTGACGAATGGAATTTCAAACAGTCTGTGCAACTAAGAAGATAAGAAATGTTATGTGTGGATTTTAATGAAGTGAACTGAGCTCTCCTATACTTAAAGGGGGAAAAGAGAAGTTTCTAGACTTATATTTTGTGAATTTTACTGAAATGGCTACTAAACCACCTAAGACTGGGGCAGAAGGGTTCTGAACCAGCTTTAGAAGATCTGATTAAAGAGCAAGGAAAGTGTCTGAAGAAAGGTTTAAGGAGATTATGGATAATAATGAGAAAATAAGAGAAGAAATAAAAGAGAATAATAAAAAATAAGAGAAGATATCTTGATGGCTTTTCAAGGTTTGGCAAAAGACTGGAGGTGGTGGAGGAGGAGGTGCAAGAAATTGTTCAGTCAAATCAACAAATAGAAAATAGAATGGGGAATGCAAATCAAATTGGATAAAATGAAGATCAAGTGGTGGTGATGCAGTATAGAATGATGGAAGGAGCTCTGAGAATTAGGGGTTTGAATGAGGAAAAGGGAAGATTTAAAAAATTTTATCAGAAGCTCTGGCTGAATTTATTGAACTTGATCCACAAGAGGTTGCTTATCAAATTGACAAAATTTATAGAGTTAATTCTTGGATTGCTAGGCAAAAGAAACTTCCTAGAGACATTGTGGTTTATTTTTTGAAAAGAACAGTGAGGGATCAAATTTTGCAAGTTGCTTTTCAGAAAAACTTGAAAATAGGGAACAGGAGTTGAAGGTTTTGAAAGAGATTCCTCCCAAGATGTTAAGGGATAGAAAGGACTTTACATTTTCACACAAGAACTTAAGAAATACCAGATTCAATTTAGATGGGAGGTTCCAGTTGGCTTGACAGTGTATTATCAAGGAAGGAGATATCGATTGACACAGTGCTTAAGGCCAAAGATTTTCTTTCTACAGTGCTGAAATTTGAAATAGAAATAATAGAAAAAGAATTCAAGAGACTCAAATGGGTGTGGAAGCTGAGGTGATTCCAGTGATGTTACCATCAGAGGAACAACCACAAGAACAAAGACTGACGAGGGAGCCCTTAAGCGTAAAGAAAAGGAGCAACAAACTCAAAGTAAAGTTCAGGATTCTGCTACAGAAGCGGTGGAGGAGCACGGCCAAGATACGGGAGGACGATCTTCAGTTGATTGCTCAAAGGCTTCAGCAGCCCAGTAATGGCAAATAAAATCTTGACTTGGAATGTCAATGGTTTGAACTCAGCTCAGAAGAGAAGAAAATATTTCATTATTTGAAACAATTTAAAATGATGTTATTTGCTTACAAGAAACGCATATTAAATTATCAGATCAAAAGTACCTAATAAACTCAAAGTTAGGTAAACATTTTGTTGCTTCAGCTTTGGAGAAAAACATGGCATAGTGGTTTATTTGAGAAAAGATATACCAGCCAAGTTAATAGAGGCAGATATTCACGGAAGATATATTGCTATTGAACTTACAATAGAAACAAAAGGACTCTCTTGCTTGGTATATATGCACCCAATCAGCAACAAGAAAATTTTATAGAATGTTATATGATAAGTTGATCTATGGGATTATAAATCGTATTATATTGGGAGATTGGAATGGAGTAATAGATACACGAAAGGACAAGAGAATTTCTTCCAAGAAGATACCTGCACATGCAAAGCTGCCTAAATCCTTTTTTGATATGATAGAAGATTTTGAGTTAAGAGATGTATGGAGACTGCGGAATTTGGAGGAAAGAGACTATACTTTTTCTCTGATAGGCATCAATCCTTCTCACGTATTGATTTTATTTTAATTTCTAATGATTTGCTTTTTAGGGTGAAGAAAACTAAGATATTTCCAAGATGTTTGTCTGATCATAGTCCTGTTTGGATGGAATTGCAATATGGAAAAGAGGGTAGAAGAACTTGGAGATTAAATGAAAATTTGTTTAGATATCAGGATAATGTAAATCAATGTAAAAAGCAGATGAAAGAATTTTTTGATTATAATTTGAATAATGAAACATCGATAGAAATGGTTTGGGACTCCAGTAAAGCTTTTATGAGAGGTGTATTAATATATCTTAATAATAGACAGAGAAATAAGCAACAAAGACAGCGTAGGTATTTAGAAGAGGAAATTTATAAGAAACAACAATTATTAATACATAATCCACATGATCAAAAACTTAAAGATGCAATAAAGTTACTACAGAATCAATTTAATATGATAATGGCTGATCAGGTGGCAACAAATATACAATATGCCAAACATAATACTTTTGTAATGCAAATAGACCTGGTAGGTGGTTAGCATACACTTTAAGGAAAAGACAAAACAACGTACTATAGAAAAAATAGAAAATAAAGGTAAAGAGAGATATCAACAGGATAAAATTAAAGAAGCTTTTTTAGAATATTATACAAATTTATATCTTAAAGATAATATATTGAATAGGGATATTGATAATTATTTGAAGGAATATAAGGTTAAAATTTAACTTTAGAACAAACGGATGAACTGAATCGGCCTATAACCTCGGAAGAAATTATTTTGGTAATTAAACAATTAAAATGGGGAAAACTCCTGGTAATGGATGGGCTCACAGTTAGTTATTATAGGAATTTACAGGATGAGATGTTAGGTCCACTTAAGGAATTATTTAATCAGATACAACTAGGAGGGGAATTCTCATGGAGAACCTCTTTATTTCATTGATACCAAAAGAGGAACAGGATTGTTCTAAACCTGGGAATTATAGGCCAATCTCACTTTTAAATAATGATTATAAGATTTTGTTAAAATAATAGCTAATAGATTAATGTTGATTCTGCAGCTAAGAATTCATAATGATCAATCTGGATTTATAAAAGGGAGACAGATGAGGAATAATGTTAGGCAGATTGTTAATTTACTGGAGTACTTAGAAAAGAAAAATTTTATTCCAGCAGCATTTATTTTTCTCGATGCAGAGAAAGCTTTTGATCGATTGCATTGGGATTTTTTATTTAAATTAATAGAAAAGATGCAATTTGGAGATGGTTTTTTAAGAATAATTAGGGCAATTTATGGAGAGCAAACAGCACAGATTATAATCAATGGTAGCTTAACAGAACCTTTTAAGATTGCGAAAGAACAAGACAGGGATGTCCTTTATCACCATTATTGTTTATTTTAACTCTAGAACCATTATTGGATAAAATACGAGAAGTAAAGGAGATAGAGGGAATTAGAGTTAGACAATATGAATATAAGTTAAGAGCTTTTGCAGATGATTTGGTGATTACTTTAACAAACCCTATAAATTCTAGTAAATCTTTGTTGGAAATAATTGATCAATATGGGAATGTCTCAGGGTTTAAGGTAAATCAGAAAAAGACAAAAGTGATAATAAAAATATGGCCAGACAACAGAAAGAAAAACTAGAGGAAGTAACAGGATTTGAAATTGTAAAGAAGGTTAAGTACTTAGGGTTTATATTACATCAAATGTGAAATTGTATAAGAATAACTATGAGGTTTTATGGCAAAAGTTCAGAAGGAGTTGATTGTTTGGAAAAATTGCAATTATCTTTGCTGGCGAGAATTGCTGCTATTAAAATGAATGTTTTACCTAGATTTTTATTCCTCTTTCAGATGATACCAATAATTAAGAAAGATAAGAATCTTGAGGAATGGCAGAAGGGAATTAACAAATTCATATGGGAAGGTAAAAAAGCTAGGGTTAAAATGAAAATAATTCAAGATTCTCGGAAAGGGAGGTTTAAAATGCCTAATTTTAAATTATATTATGAAGCAGCTGCTCTCTGCAATAAGTGATTGGTTTAATTTAACAGAGGACAGAATTTTGAATATAGAAGGTTATGATTTGCTATATGGATGGCATGCATATTTAATTTATGACAAAAAGTGGATAAGGCCTTTAAAAATCATGTGCTAAGAAATGCCCTTCATGTGTTTGGAAAAATATTCTTATAAACTAAATTATAAGGTTCCTATATGGGCAAGTCCTAGACATACAGTAGAAAATATAAACATAGAACAGAATCAGGAAATGATTACATATAAAGATCTTTTGTATACTGAAAGAGGTAATTTGCAGTTAAAATCTCTGCAAGTATTAAGAGAGGAAGGGGAAAATTATACTTGGTTTCAATATGAGCAACTACGTGCTAGATGGAAGGGAGATCAGAAAATTGGTATAGAGCAGAACGAGGGAAATTTGGTAAAGCAAATTAGAAATCAGTCTCAGGAGCATATAAAGAGATTGTATAATGTGTTACTTGAAATAGATTCTGAAAGGGACTTGGTAAAGGACTGTATGATAAAGTGGGCACAAAATTTTCAGGAGCCAATATTATTGGAAACGTGGGGAAAAATTTGGGTTAGAAATGTTAAATTCAAGGCACAGAATCTGAGGGAAAATTTTATAAAATGTTTTATAGATGGCATCTAGATCCTAAAAATTATCATGTATGTATCCAGAAATGCAAGCAAAATGTTGGAGATGTAATTGTGATGACGCTACATATTTTCACATTTGGTGGACTTGTAAGGACATAAAGGCCTTTTGGATAAAAATTTGGTGGATTTTACAAAATGTTTTGAAAAAGAAGATAAAGTTCCTGCCGCAATTTTTCTTGTTGGGAATTATTACGGATTGTACAGTAATTGAGACTAAATTGATTTTAAATCTAATAACTGCAGCAAGATTACTAATAGGACAATATTGGAAGAAAAAAGAAGTACCAACAATAGAAGAATGGATATTGAAAGTTGCCAATTTGGCTGAGATGGCGAAGATATCAGCCTTTTTGAAAGACAATACGCAAGAAAGATACTTAAAGGAATGGAAAAATGGATTGACTATATTCAACGTAGATATCAGACTAAGAGTTATCAGACTGTTTTGAATGATTATGATGTATTATTTTGATTGCTTTTGGGGAAGTTAGGAATTGATGATTGTAGGGGTATAATTAAGTTGGGACGAAAATTTTTTAGCATATGTTTGTTTTATTTTCAACTATACCTTGTGCTCGTTCCGGGAAGTCGGGGGGGGAGGGGGGTTGCGAAGGGAGGGGGGAGGAGGGGGAAAGGGGAAAAAATTTTGTAAAACTTTTTGAATAAAAAAAAAATTCTTAATTCTTCTTAAATTTCTTCTTTTAATTTTCGTATCTGAACTGAAGAAATTTCAAAGTTTTTAGTGGCTTTTGGTACTATTTGCTTAAAAGCCATTTTTAAAAATATATAACCTACTCAGTAACAGAGGACAAAAAGGGGTCAAAAAACTTTTCTTCTAAATCACTATAATCCCAAAGAAGAAGAAAAAATATAAATCATAAAATTCTCATTTCTTCCATTTAATCAGTATCTTCTTGTATATCTCCTAGTTCCACACTAGCTGTTAATAAGCATTTCCTTAACTTTTTTTTCCAATACACAAATCGCCATTGCTTGCATTCCACAAAACACCATTTGCATTCTTCTCTCCTATCTTCGCAATAAATGTATCCTCTATTAGGGGCTTGCAGTCTTCTTACAAACAAATGCTAGAACTCCAGTTTCTGCTCTGTCCGTGTTACAATCCATCACATATCAATTTCTGCCACAGAGATTGGACGCTACGTTTTTTTCCTGCCAAAAGGCAGATGCCCTCCGAGTTTGGACCTTTTTTTCAGGCTTTGGAAGGAGCACTCCCCTCAAGCCTCCAGAAACTTTTCTGGGGCTTCTCTGGTGGCTCAACTTCAGCCTGAATGCTCATCTCTCCCTCTTTGCTCGAGAGGGAGATTTACAAGCTGCCGGACAGCTGATTTACAGTGTCCTGCCAGTTCTACAGACTACAGGGTTAGAAGTCTAAAAAAGACTGCCATCAACGAAGCAGAGCCAAACCGGAAGTGAAACTGGGTATTGTCAATAAAATTCTCTTACTTTGCTAACTGCCCAGTATAAACTTGAAGCTCAAAATACTCATACCATGAAGTTATATAGATTTCGACTTCCACATAAAAATTTCAGACAGTTGCATTGAAAAGGGGAAGGAAGAACTTGTTGAAAGCAGCAAACCCTTGAAGATGCTCACGACTAAGTAACTGCTGTCTCCAAAGTAACTTTTTGCCTTTGTATCTGAAGCACTGGACCCAGCTTGGTAAAGGCAGTGGATTAGAAACCAGGAAATTATAAGGCCTAGTCTCACCCACTGGGTGACCTTGAGCCTCACTCCCTCTGTCCTAGAAAGAAGGCAATGGAAAGCCACTTTTGAAATCTTGCCAAGAAAACTGTGGCGACCAGGAGTTAGCTATGCATACATACAATGCATATATGCATCTGAAGCACTGCATAGCCTTATACTTTCACCTATCATTATGACTTGAAGGCTAATTATACAAAAGCTGTTATTGTCTGTGATGGTAAACACATTTTCAAGATAAGATGCAAATTAGGTCTTTGATTCTTATGAGAGAGGCCTGTGGTAAGGTAAACTATCCTGTGGTGGTTATTCATTAAATAAAATAGTTAGGCTTAAATCTATGAGCAAATTTGTGTCTGCTGATGTTTAATACTAAAGTGGATCTTACTATTTTTTGCCTGGTAAGATAGAGCTCTTTGGGAGTGCCTTTTGCTCTTGATCTTTACCCCGACTTACTTTTCTGTTGATTCAGTATGTCTGTCACTTTTGATTTAATCACCCTATACCACACATAGGCTACGTAACAGCAGTACTTATATAAACTTCCAGAAGGGAAAACTAATTCAAGGAAGGGGGGGAAAAAGAACAAATTATTGAAGGACAACTCTCCACTTTCCTTTAATTGCAACAAAAAAAAGCATATATTGTCAGACTTCAATTGACTCAGTTCTAGATGTTTTTTAAAGATCTGATTTGCACGCATATCCCCAGTAGAATTGAAAAATGTATCCACGTAATTATGGCTCATGCATAACCATTAATATCTTGCTTCTTAATTTTGATGAGCTCCTTTCTTTCACTTGGGGGATAGTTCGGTATTTCATTGTTTTTAATGACTGTGTCCAGAAGTGGGATTCAGCCAGTTCCCACCGGTTCAGGTGAACTGGTTATTAACTTTTTGCACAGTTCAGAGAACCAGGTGATCCTACCATTGGCTGTCCCCATCCCTCCCCTCCCAGCCACTCTTTATCTCATTTCGCCCGCCTTGGCTAGTGCCTAGAGTCATGCCTGGGACCCAGCTGCTCTCTGACTTCTTCACTAGCTCGCTTCCCCAGATCACATGGCCCCCACGGCCCAGTTGATCTCCACACCACACCTGCTTGTCTGCGTTCACCATGGCCTACTATGCTGACCATGCAGCCTACTGATCTCCATGCCTACTGATCTCCATGCCTCACCCACTCTGCTCACCATGGCTGCCCACAAAGGTAAGGTGCTCAGCTGAAGGGTGGACACGGCAAAGCTTGGCCACCTTTCGTGCTTGGCTCTTGCCATCCTTCCACCCGCATGCCACCCACTCACCCTTCACCTACCATTAGGGGGACGTGCCAGTTCCTGCCTCCGCCCACATGCCACCTGTTCACCCTCTCATCTGCCTTGGGTTCTGCATTCAGGCCACAATAGGTGGACACACCACTTCTGTGAGATCACCGCACTGGGGCCAAGACTGCTGCTCCATTGCAGTGCATGCATGCAGCCCCAGGACATCTGCATGCCTGCCCACTGTAGGGCCACTATTGCCAGGCATTGGCCCTGTTGGGATGTGAAGGGCAGGATGCTCAGGCTGGCAGAGGCACGTAGAAACTCTGCAGCTCACCTTTAGGATGAATTAGTTCATCTAAGCCAGACTTTGCTCCCAGGAAGGGCTCCTTTAAAAAGGACTTCTAATGAAACCTCCAATGTGGCAGCCAAGATCCAATCCTGAGTCAAAAAACCCAGCTTTCCCCTCCCCACCTGCCACATCTGCTTCACCTCACTAAATCAGGTCTAGAGCCAGGGGGAGGATCAGAAATTTAATGAGCAGGAGGGGGGCAAGGACGGAAAGGCAGCAGAGTGAGGTTCAAAAAGGAAACTCAAGTTTCTTAGCTTGGACCAGCAAAAGGTGGCAGGTGGCAGGTGGCAGTGGCATCAGGGAATACAAAGGACAACTGGAGAGATGGAGGATCTCTGGGCCATTCGCGCTTCAAAGAAGAGTTCCCTTCAGGGCAAGGGGTGCAACTGACACCGCTTTCTAAAACAAAAGATCCTGCTAAACTCCAGATCCTACAAAATAAGCCACAGTGTTCAATTCGTGCCCTCACCTCTTGCCTTTCTAAAGGGACACCTCCCCACACTGGCCCGCTTGCTCCCGCATGTTTCCACCATGGTCTTACCCTTCGTCTGGTCAGCTCGCTGTTTCCCTTCCTTCAGAGGCCCCTTACTCACTCTCCCCACTTCTTCCCCAATGACTGCCTTTGGGCAGGAGCAAGTGCCGAGGGGAGAGCTGTTTTTTTTTTTTTTTGGCTCGGTATTGGATCTTGGATGTCACATTGGAGGTTTCATTAAAAGTCCTTTTTAAAAAGCGTGGTCAACCCCTTCTTCACATGGGATCACCTGGCAGTGAGGAGGAGAGTGATAAGGAATGGCCTCTTGCAGAGAGGAGCACTTCTAGGATGAGGGAGCCAGAAGAGAAAGGCAGCAAAAATCTGGGAGAGCGGAGGTGGGAGAGCAAAGCAAGCGATGCTTCAACCTGCCTGCTGGCCTCTTTATTCCCCTCACTCCCGAGGCAGCTGGGTAGTAAGACACAAGACCACAGAGGCTTTATAGCATTCCATCTCCTCACATGAGAAGAGACCAAAGGGCCTTCTCACTGGGAGCACCACCCTCATTCAAATTCCCACCTCCGCCTGATGCCGTCTGATGAGCGTGGCTGACCCACCAACCAAGGACAGAAGCAGACCCAGTTCGGGCGACACCACCACCACTTCCCAAAATCAAGAAGGAATTTTTAGTTGAAACGTGCATATCCATAGGAAGAGTTTGATAACTTGTTAAAATTAAAATCTCTATACGTTTGACAGAAACATAGGACAGAACGGTGACTCCAACTGAGTGACTTAAATGACAACACCATGATATGGAATGTTAATTTTTACAGTTAATAAAGTAAAAAATAACTGAGTTTTGTGATTATAGAATATCTGTGTCTTTGCCTTTTTGCGTATGGTTTAACAGGTCTTAGTATTGTCCCTTGCTAAGGTCATAACCAGTTATATTTGTCCTCTGTTATAGCATATTTTTTCTGTCTGTTTTCCTTCACCCACATTTTCACAATTGCTGAGCCTTCAGCCTCATTCAGCCATTCCTGAAGAATATAAAATCTATTCCTCTCGGTGTGATACCAGCACAGAGATGATTGGCATGATTGTAAAAGATGCTATGTCATATCTGAAGATCTTGCTTCTGAGCGAAAAGTGACAATAATCTACTTACCCGACCCCCTTTCTTCCTCCTCAGGCTCCTTCTGCACTTGAGAAGTGGCTGATCAGAAGCCACTTTTGCAAATGGCAGCAATGAGTGCACAGGGGAGATAAGGAATAACAAGTATACAAAGTGATCAGAGGACATCATGCCTGGCGACTGACCATGGTCAGAAGTTTTCTGTGGGTGGAGAGCAGTCCCTGCTTTTGAGAGGACAAAGTATCACTATTTTGTGCTTCAGGAAAATTGGCTTACCTCCTGATGTCTGGCTTAATTAGACAAAGGAGCCCAGGTGAAAAACCGCTGTCAGTATTGCAGAAAGAAATGAAGTCTTATCATTACAGTGAGCACAGAAACAGCTGGTCATATTTTTTTTCTTTTAAAAATTATTTTGTGAAGGCAATTTAAGTGGAAATACAAGTGACAGGCCAAGAGAATGATTTTAGTAAAGGCTCTTCACTCGATATACAAAAGGAGCTGGTTGAAGCTTTAAAGGTGAAATATACATGAAAGATATTTTTTTTTAAAGAAATGACTGGATAAATTCTTTTTACTGAATTTACAAAGGAGATTTGTTAAACCCTCAAAGAATCCTTTGTGATGAGAAAAAGAAGAATTGAAGAGAGATCAAATCCTAAAATAATTTTTGAATGAATTAAAGATTAAGATTTAAAAGAAATAAAAGGAATGTAATGCTGATGTATTTATTTGATGATAGTTAAAATATATTTTCATAAAATTCTGTCAACCCTTTGCTGACTTTTTACTCAATTCAATTCAAATCTTTATTGTCAGTGCACAACATATGTGCAATGAGATTGGTTGAGCTCCCTCAGTGCACACACACACCCTCCAACACAATACAACTCACAGTGAAGACAGAAAATCCCTAACCCAATAAGTCATATTAACAAAACAGCTAGACTGAAAAGTTGACGCTTTATGGATTTCTTTATAAATAAGGAATGGGTTATAAGAAAAGATACCTCTGTAATTTTATAGATGGTGAAGAACTACCAAGTTTGTTTGTACTTGTGATGAACATTGGAAATCCTGCCTGCCTGCCCTCCCTCCCTCCTTCCCTCTTTCTTTTCCTTCCTTCCTTCCTTCCTTCCTTCCTTCCTTCCTTCCTTCCTTCCTTCCTTCCTTCCTTCCTTCCTTCCTAACCCTAATCCTAACCCTAACCCTAACCCTAATCCTAACCCTAACCCTAACCTAAACCTTCCTCTATCTTTTTATTTTTCTTTCTTTCTTTGAATTTACTTTTTGTCATTAAAATCTTCAGTGAAAACATTTTTTTTCCTTTAAAGCAAAAGCAGGATGTGTATTTGAGCATGAATGTGCAGGAATGGAATAATCTGGTCAGTGATTGAGCACAAATTGGCTAAACATTCTCTTAATCACCTTGTCCAAAAAGACCTGGAAGTACTTCTAGATCCACTAAATGTAACGGACTTTGCTTATGATGCCATAATATCCGAATAAAACTATTGGTGCATTTTAAAATGGAATCAGATGTCATAGAAGCAGAAAGGTTGATAGCCTAGAAATGTTTTAAGAGTTGTTGTTTTTTTTAATTATTGTTATTGGAATATAGGAAATTTCAAAGATGAAAGGTTTATGAAAATGGTAACCTCTGAAAGGGACACAATTTGAAAAATGCATAAATGGTGTGGACAACATAGCACAATTTTTTTTTAAAGCTGTATTAATAGCCATCTGTTTATAACTATGACTTCTAAGGATTGGCCAGACAAAAACATTGTTTTCCTATACAATCATGATAGAGGTGCATCCAGCTTCTGCTTTTAGAATAATAGCTAGACATTCCCTCCTCCTTGTTCCTCTTTCGGAAATTATAAAAACTCTTCTAAGAAAATGGTTTATTTTAAATTCCAGCCTGCACTTTGACCCATTCAATGGACCTGAAATTATTTCAACTGCAAAAAAGTTAGCTGTGAGGAACAATTGATCCTTATTCCAGAGGGAATTTAGTAAATCTTTCATTGATTGTATTTTTGCCACATGTTATAAACTATTGGATTGCTTTCTGTAAACCACAGCTACTGCCAAAACATGAACTCTGAGAATTTTTTCTCCCCAATTTAGTACAATACTTACTTTTTCCAATCATTCTGACCACTCACAAAAATATTTTATCGTGCACATTAATCATATTATGCAATACATATTTACAAGAATTTACATAATGTAACATAATAAAAGAGTTGGAAGGGACTTTGGAGGTCTTCTAGTCCAACCCCCTGCCCAGGCAGGAAACCCTACACCATTTCAGACAAATGGCTATCCAACATTTTAAAAAAAATTTCCAGAGCACTGGAGGCAAGTTGTTCCACTGATTAATTGTTCTAACTGTCAGGAAATTTCTCCTTAGTTCTAAGTTGCTTCTTTCCTTGATTAGTTTCCATCCATTGCTTCTTGTTCTACCCTTAGGTGCTTTGGAGAACAGCCCGACTCCCTCTTCTTTGTGGCAACCTCTGAGATATTGGAACACAGCTATCATGTCTCCCCTAGTCCTTCTTTTTATTAAACTAGACATACCCAGTTCCATTCTTCATATGTTTTAGCCTCCAGTCCCCTAATCATCTTTGTTGCTCTTCTCTGCACTCTTTCTAGGGGCTCAACATCTTTTTTACATCGTGGTGACCAAAACTGAATGCAATATTCCAAATGTGGCCTTACCAAGGCATTATAAAGTGGCACTAACACTTCACGTGATCTTGATTCTATCCCTCTGTTTATGCAGCCCAGAACTGTGTTGGCTTTTTTGGCAGCTGCTGCACACTGCTGGCTCATATCTAAATGATTGTCCACTAGGACTACAAGATCCCTCTCACAGTTACTACTATTGAGCAAGGTACCACATATACAGTACCTGTGCATTTTGTTTTTTTGGCCTAAATGTAGAACCTTATTTTTTTCACTGTTGAATTTCATTTTGTTAGATAGCGCCCAATGTTCAAGTCTGTCAAGATCCTTCTGTATCTTGAGCCTATCTTCTGGAGTGTTGGCTATTCCTGCCAGCTTGGTGTCATTTGCAAATTTGATGAGTTCCCCATCTATCCGCTTGTCCAAATCATTGATGAAGATGTTGAAGAGTACTGAGCCAAAAGCAGAGCCTTGGGGTACTCCACTGCATACTTCCCTCCATGTGGATGTAGTTCTGTTGAGGACTACACGTTGAGTGTGATTGGTCAGCCAGTTACGAATACATATGGTGGGGGTGCTGTCTAACCCACATTTTTCTACTTTATCTAGTAAAGTTGGTTGCTGGTTTCTTTTGAGATTATTATTTTTCTTCTTCATTGGTATTAATTACCTTAAATTGTTCTCCTAAATTGTTCTGCCCTTTGATTATTTTATTTACTTCTGTGATCATGTTACTGGGATGCCTTTCATGAGATATTTTCTGCTTCAATTCTCTATTACAGTCATTGCTGTATCGAGAAAGATTTGCATATGGCCACACAGCCTTGTCCTGATTTAAGTTGCCACAGCCAATTCATTTCTAACACTTCACCTTTTATTTTGATTTACTGATAAATACAATTTCTTGAATAATACATGTTGTGCTATGGCTAATGTAATGGTTGAGATGATTCTGTCATTCTACTGAATATGTTGATGTCTAATCCCTGAATCTCTTCCACCTTCTGTTGGTTAGGAATTAATTTCAACATTCTACTATAAGTCTCTTTATAAATAATTTATTCTTGTAGCTTCTTGGAGGCCATATTAATTCATTGACCTTTGTACCTGTAATCCTAGATGTAATTATCTTTGACAAGCTGTCAAGCAAATATTAGCTAGAACATGTATGTTAGGAAACATAATAATGTTTTAGCCAGAAATAGTGTTAAAGGTTTTTTTTTAAAGATAATGATCTGTGTTAAATCTCTGCCTTTTAATTTTTTTTTTACAAGATTACAATCTTTAAAGAAGACATGAAGACTTTTTTTAGAAGATGTTTCTTTAGCTTCTGTCACTTTTAGCCATATTCACAAACCATTTACTGTTAAATCAGACCAATTGCATAACAAGCTGATAGACAAAACATACTTATATTCTGCCCAAAATCAAGATTTGCTTTTGCATAGACTTCTGTATTCTTACAATAACTGTAACTGATATTTCTGATAAAGAATTGAAGATGTTCTTAACTTAGAACTGTAGACCAAAATGCAATTGCATATCCTCAGGTTAATAAAAATATAGGCAAGTAGCAAGAAGCATATAGGGCTGGGAAGTGGCTCACCAGGCTAATGCAGCCTATTATTAACACACAGCTGCCTGCAATTACAATTACTGCAGGCTCGAGTCCCACCAGGCTCAAGGTTGACTCAGCCTTCCATCCTTTATAAGGTAGGTAAAATGAGGACCCAGATTGTTGGGGGGGCAATAAGTTGACTTTGTATATAAATATGCAAATGATGGCGCCGACGAAGGCTGCCTCGGTGAAATGCTCTCTAATTGTTTCTTTATTTCTAATTGTTCTCTGTGACTCACTACGGATTTCCTACTCACGAGACCATCTGCTAAAAATTAAGGAACATTTCTTTAAGGAGCAGCTTTCTTTAATCTCACCCCCGCCTGTCTTTACAAACACGGAGGAGATTCTAACACAGGAGGAGGCAATTCCCACGGCCATGGATTACTAAAACCAAACAGCGGAA